>NW_015650016.1:196191-223872 GCF_001515625.1 Sinocyclocheilus rhinocerous | reverse complement strand
TTGTTTTGAATTTCATTTTTTATTTATGTAATAAATTGTTTTTTTAAGTTTTAAAAAATGTGTGTTTCTGACATTTTATTAGTTTGCTTTTTAATATAATTAAAACAAATTAATAAATTAATAATTAAACAAAACTAATAAAAATTGACAAAACAAAATTAATAAAACTTTAAAATTAAATAAAATAAAAAGCTAAATGAATAAAATTATATTTTTCTAATAGTATTTAATTTTTCGTTTTTAGTACATGACTACATGAAAATGAGATGTTGTATTAGCAACTAGCTGTTTTGTTTTATTTGATTCTATTTCTATTGAGATTTTATTTTATATGATATTATTTCAGTTAATGTAGTAATGGCTTTAGTTTTGGTTTACAGTAATGATCCTGGTTTAGTCCGAGTCAGAGCAGTGCCTCTCTCTCTGGAGTCCGAGTGCTTTTGCTCCAGGATTGAGGAAGTGCTCTCTTCCTGACAGGAAGTGTTTACGGCTCCCTGACAATCCCTTCTGACTGAGCAAGTCCGATCCTGCCCCTTGAAATAGACAGGGAGTGGTTAACACGCCTCTCCAGCATCTCAGCGCCGGTCTCTTACAGCGAAAGCTTCCTCTGACTCAAAATCGATGCCCTGTAAATGGTGTTTTTCCCATGATCCTCCTCGGCGCTGGATGTGAGTTGTGTGTAGACTGTGGCTGTGGGTCTCCACCCGTCGCCCTGCTCTGGAGTTTCTCTGAGGCCACGCTGTTTCTGCCTGTAATCAAGAGATCTGCTTTCCTGCGTCAAATACAACAACTACTGAGCTGCAGCTGAACAGAGGAACAACTGACTGGATCTCATGAAGAAATATGCATGTTATATTTCAACCCAAAATCAAAAATATGAGAATTTATATTCTGCATGAATGACTTTTTTTGTTTTTGTTTTATGCAATAATGTTAAGTGTACAAGTGTATAGAGCACAATATATTTTGAAATATCTGCATGCATTATAAATATGCACTTTTGTTTTTTTTTATATTTCAGTTAATTTTTTATTTATTTATTTATTTTTACAAGTAATTGATAGTTTCAGTTAACAACAATAACCCTGGTTCAATCAAACTATTTAAAAACATTTTTTTTTACAAACGTATTTTTTATGCAATATTTTTAATATTTAAATTATTTTTTGTGCATTACATTACTAAAAACTGACAATAATAGAATAAATAAATAATATTATATAATGCAATCTTAATTGTCCTAAAAGTAGGGTCTGTGCTCTTTATGAAAAACATAATTTCTCTCTCTTTTTTAACGTTTTTTTTTTATTTTGGGTTAAAAAAAATAATCCTGACGTTTCTTGAATTTTCACCAGTGCACACAGGTCCACAAATATTATTTTACAACTGATGCTCAAATAAGTGTGCACTGCACAATATATTCTGAAATATCTGCATGCATTATAAAAATGAAAACATAAACATTTCTTCTCCCTGCATCTCCCTCCATATTTCCCTCCAAAATTCCAACTCAAACCAGTTGGGAACAGAACAAGAGCTGAGGGGAAATTGTGTTTTGTCAAGCGTGTCCTCTAGTGTTTAATCTGGAATATCTGCGCTGTGTTAAAAGCGAGTCGCGTCCGGTCGAGTCTCTGGCTGAGCGGATGATGCTTCAGTTCATGACATAAGCAGCAGAGCTGAGGATAGATGGAGCGTCCAGACTAAATGAGAAGAACTTGCTGAATCTCTTCTGATGTGCAGCTTCAGCTCCGTCATGCTTTATAATGATGCTGGATGCTGAGAGCAGATCACGGCTGCTTCCGCTCCAGTCTGAGATCAATAACTCCTGACACACGATCAATGGCTCCGGTAACAACTTCTGCAAGTGACAAAAAACAAATCACTTTTGCTGGCAAGCTGTGTGAAATCCAGGGCACTTTTATGAAATGTGTGTGAAGAGAGTTACAGTGACTGAGAAGAGAACGTTCATTGATAATTCATGCAAATACTTGCTTTTTAAAAATGTTTATACAAGTTTTTTTAATATTAATTGTTTATAAAAATATTTTGAAAATGATTTTAGCAAATGGCTGCAATATAACAAAGAGTGAAAAATTTAAGGGGGTCTGAATACTTTCCGTACCCACTGTATATATATATTTTTAATGAAACCCATCAATGTAGCCTACAGTGCTGTATTAGCCTACAGTGCTCTTAATATTCTGTATTAATCCTTTCTCATTTTATACATGGTCATACTATTACATATAATTATTTTAATAATTAGTATGGAAGCAATCGGTCTTTATATATGGATGTGAATGCGAGTGTAATGCATTTCTCATAACTGCTTGTCTCCAAATGCATTCTTAATATTTTATTAATATTACTAACACTTAACTATTAATACTTACACTTACGTATGGTTATCAATGATCACAGTATTTAAAATAATTGTAAATAATTATAGTGAGAGTTCTGCAAATGACAGTCACATGCGTCGACTCTTTGATGAATAGCTTTGGATAAAAGCATCTGCTAAAAACATGAATGTAGAAGTAAGTGTTTTTTTGGAAAAAGTCTCTTATGCTCACCAAGACTGCATTTATTACACTTATTCATCAAGGATGCATTAAACTGATCTATTTTTGATCAAATAAATGCAGCTTTGGTGAGCAGAAGAGACTCTGTCGTGACCTCGGTTGTGATGGATGGATCATTTCAGTCAAAGGCATGCGTCTAAGCTGAATCTAAGCTGAATTTCAGTGTGGACGGATTGAGACGGAGACCAGAAGAAATGCAGGCTTCAGTCTCCCTGCGTTCATGTTAATTGCTTTCCAAATTAATTTCCCTCTAATGGAGATTTTATGATTCGAATCTCTTGTAATGAGTCAAGCAGTTCAGCTCAGTACAGTATTCATATTTCTCAGTACTGGAGCAGAAGTTGTGTGTTTCTGCTCGTGCAGATGCTCGGCCTGAAGGCAGCAGTGTGTTTGCAGTCGTTGCAGACGATCATGAGTCTCTGTCAGGTGTCGAGCTGCTGCTTCTCTATTGCTGAAGGGCTCAAGGTTTAATTAGCTGCTTAGTTTTGGCAGTTAGTCCCTGCTGGTAGATGCCATAACTACACTTTCTTTATTGATGGTGATTCAGAAGTAGCTGTGCATTCTCACAGTGCATTTTTTTCTCAGTATAATTGTTTTTATAATAATTTTACTGTAGATGTTTTACCCAAAGCATAATATAGATATTTTACTTATTTATTTTTATTTTTATAAATCTAAGTATATATTTATTTTGTAAATTATATGTAAAATATTTTATAATTTTTTATACAATACATTTATCATTTACTTTTAATTAAATTAAATGAGGTTTAATTTCTTTTATAATAAATACATTAAAAATAAATAAATAAATACCCTCTATTTATTTTATATTTTATTTTATTTTTACTTTAATTTAATTTAATTTTATGTGATTTAATTTAATTTAAATTAATTTAATTTAATTTAATAAAAAAAAATATTTTTTTATTTTTTTATTTTTTATTTTTTATCTTGTGCTTATTTCAAGCATAGAATCTGCTTGAGTCTTGGTTTACATTTACAACTAACTTTAGTGACATTGCTGGACTAAACAAGCTCAGCCTCCTGATCTTACACAAGGTTTATTCTGTCTGTGGGTTGGTGCAGTTGATCTTAGAGCAGTAATTAGGGCTGTTTTTCTCACCATGTTCCTCAAGGGCATGTGTAGCGTTTGCATGTGTTTTTGACTTTCGTGTCACACCCAGAGCATGCAGCCAACAGATGGTCATCTCACTCCAGGAGGCTCTGCTCCCCTCACAGAGGCACACGGGCCCCGCTTTACTAAGAGCCACTGCACTTAATTATTCTCTCCTCGTTCAGCACAAACAGCTTGTTAAGTATGCTTGAGTGGAGGACGGATGAAAATCACTCAAACTTTGCATATATGGGAAATGCAGCAACATGCTGTTGCTTCAATATAATTAGCCTTTCCCTTATTAATCCTTTAAATCACTGAGAGTTCAATCTTCTCAAATACGTTTTAGATAATTGAGTGACCAGGGGACCGTGAATAAAATAATGTACATTTAAAAATGTGAAAAATATATTTAGCTTTTAAATAAATCAGTTAAATTCTATTATCTTAACTTCTCAGCTATGTTAATTTCACATGCATTATTAAAATATAATACATTTTGTGTAGGCCGAAATATCTTTGTTCATAGTAAAATGTTTGCTGAAGAAGTTTAAATGTGGTTTTGAATAAATCAATTATTAAATAAATTCCATTATGTAACTTCTCAGCTATGTTAATTAATATACATTATGCAAATGTATTTAATTTTGAAGAAATGAAATTCACTGTAATTAATCTCTTTGTTAGTAGTAAAATGTTTGCTAAAGAAGTTTGAAATGATTTTGAATGCATCACTGATGGTCACAGCTCTTCTGTTTTTCCTCTCTTTATGTTTATTTGACCTGGATGGCTTTATAGTACTGAATCAGCTCAGTTATGAGGGCGAATCTCACTCTTTGAGAGCGTATTAATGCTTTGGATGCCTCCGTGTCAGACTCAGATAATGGTGTTTTGAGCTCTGTGGACTCAGGGAGTTGAAGGCTGACCTTGACGTGTTTCAGAGTGAAAACAGCTCCACTGAAACCACAGCATTAACAACAGTGAAAAAGCTTTTTGACTGGCTTCTCATGTGAGATTGAAAGATGGCTATACATATATCTGCTCCTTCGCGTCCTCTGTTTGACGGTTGTTTGTCCTTGCTTTATGGTAAGTCCACATTTCCAGCATAAAATCAGCTAGTAGCGTCTCCAAGCGCAGGGCAATATAGAATGTGGTATTTGAGCCAGGTAATATTTGAGAAATACCTTGATGGCGTTATTCACTCAAAAGGACATCTGCCGTCCATCTGTCAGATGCTAATCAAGCCAACATATTCAAAATGAAATGCAAGCATGCTACATACTTACAGTACATACATACAGTACTGTGCGTTGTATTCTTCATACTGCCTACTGTTTTTCTATAAATAGTATGCAAACAGTTATTTTAGTATCATTGATGCACTATTGCAGTTTTTATGAATATTTTGAATTAGATTTTGTTTTATAGTTTCTGTTTTCATTTTAATAGCAGTTAAGGTTTTAGTAATTTTACTTTTTTTTTTGTTGTTAGTTTTAAGTTTTTTATGTCTGTATATATTATGTCTATATAGTCTTAATTAAGCTTTATTATTTAACTTAAGTTATTTTTGAGTTCCAAATTAAACTAATCAGAAATAAAAAAATATTGAAATAAGAAACAAGATTACATCATAAAAAAAAAATAAAAATAAAAAAAAATAAATAAAAAAAAATATATATATATAATTACATAATACAATCTTAGTTAAGTTTATTTTATTTCAAGTAATAGTTTTTAAGAAAATAGTTACTGTATTATCACGTCAGCTCACTGTGAGTGACATCTAGGTATATTCTCAGAAATAAACACATTATTTAGCGTTTTAATTAAATTCCATTTAAAAAATCTCTACATTTGGCAGTCAGATCACATGCTGAAAGAGATGTTAAAAATCATGCTTAACTTCTGTTTCATTCGTCACATTGACTTACTACATGGTCAAGTAGAGAGCATTGCATTTTGGGACATTTTGCATTTTAACTGTTCTGTCCAGTGTGTTTTGTTGTATACTTTCAAAATTGTTGTAGGTAATCCATGCATACTGAAAATCGACATGCTGTGCACAGTGTGCACACTGCATACTGCAGAAGTGGTAAGAATAGTATGTACTTTGCATAGTATGTCCTTTGGTCCGATCCCATAAAGCGCTGATGTGTTCGGCTCTCTCTGACGCTGGTTTCTGGTTTTAGCTGCAGTCAAACAGTGTGGTTTGGGTTCGCTTTCGTCCCTCTGTAAACACTGGAAAGGATGAGGGGAGTGAACATGGCAGTTTCAGAAAGCAAAGAGCTCTGACTCTGAAATGAATTGTAGAGCTGTTGTTTCTAACATCTATCACTGTGCCATTAAAGTTTGTGATTAACGGTGATGTTTTTGCAGGAACTTTATCTGTGGTAGGAAAGTAAACTGGAGTTTATGTTCATGCTGGGTCTCATCCCCTGTCTCAATCCCACAGCACACAGAGGAATAGCCTGTAATTACATAGAGATGATGATGGCCTCGCTGTTCCTGCTTAGCTACAGCCCCCTCATACCTTAAACTTAGAAAAATGCAGGGTTTCCAGCAAACTTAGATTTAAAATACTAATTTTGGATCTTAGATTATGTAGATGTTTTTCTTTTCCGCGAAGATTGTAGATGTTTTGATGTTAAAATACTTGTTCTTCTCCACTTTTATGTAAAGAAACTGCAACAAGTAAACCATTTGTAAGTTGATTTTTGGAAAAATCATTTTAAACACTGATTCTGTGGAGTTTTGTTTGCTTGACCGGCCTGATTTGAGTGAATGCATCATTGTGTCCACCAGTGGCATAGGGTGGGACTACCTGTCTGTAAAAGGGTTTAAAAAAGGGTTATAAAAGGGTTTGCCAAATGGATAAATGTAATTGTAAATGAATATCTCAAAAGCCTGGAGAAAATCAGCATTGTATAGTGGTAAGCCATGCAAAGGCTTAAAAACAAACAGTAGCACTTTAAAATCAATTGTGTACTGGATTGCTAGTGGAGGAAAGCCAAGACTGGTGTAATATGATCCTCATTCTTGTTGTCTGTCAGAAGATTGGCAGCTGCATTCTGGAGAGCTGCAGGAAGGACAGATGGTGCTGAGAGATTACCGTATAAAGAGTGTTACAATTGTAAAAGAGAAGAAGAAAAAGCAAGTATATTTTACTGTGGTGAGATACATTAATCAAAATGGAAGTTGATCAATTGGACATTTTATTGGTTGTGTTAAAAGGTCCAGATATAATGCATTCCCTCTTATCGTCATAAAGTAGGTTTCTTACCAACCAAGGCTTAACTTCTTCCAGGCAGTAAGTGTGGATGGTCGATGACGTTCACTTGGTGTGAGTGGTTTGACAACTGTAAGTCATTAGCATAGAGTTGATAAAAATAAAAAAGGTTGTGTTTGTGGAAAACTGAGCCCTAAGGACACATATGCAGTGGGAATAAAATAGGACCTAGAACGGAGCCATGTGGGACTCCACAGTTTAAAATTGCCGGAGAGGAAGACAGATTCATAAAACTGATGGAAAAGGGGGCTTAGTCACTTTAAGCAAAGCAGACCCTGTGCTATGGTAGGGTCTAACTTATCAGAAATATCATCCAGTATACATGAATCAAAAAGTTGTGAATGGAACATTGAGGTTTCCTTTTATGTGTGGCTAAGGTCTATTTGTAGTTCTCCAATTATGGTAATGCTCTTGTCTTTCTTTGACCACAAACCATAGAGAACAATTACAAATATTCATTTCCAAAACACACACTGACCTTCTACAAAGAATGTAAAATATGTGAGATGAATGGTGTTTGTTTAAGTTTGTGTGTAGAGTGAATCGATTGTGTGACCCAGCTTCTGCTGCACTTGTTTTGCTCCAAACTATCTCATATGGTGGCAGTTCTGCCCCAGAGGAATGCCGAGAGTTGTCCAAATTCAAAGTCCAAACCTCTGCCAGAGACCAGCACAGCAGATGGCACCATCTCACTGAACTCTTTCTCTCTTACTGAGGGCAAAATCACCAGCATGTTTCATTTCAAACCGCAGATCATGTTGCCATTATACTAAATTGAATTATTAATTCATACTTTATTAATAATGAACCACATTGTGAAAGGATATCACAGTTTCCTGAACATGAGTATTAACATTGCAGAATGCATTGTATGATTGCATGGTTGGCTTCACACATGCATAGATCTTTGTATTGCTGGTAGTTCACGCTCCGTTGGATGACTGGTATTCCAGTACAACATTTCCTTGTACAGAGGCTTATTGTTTTGTCACATCCTTCCTTGAAATTGTGTATTTTGAAGCACCGAGTCGTTGATTACAGCTTTGTGGTGTCAGGAGACCAAATTCCAATTTGACAAACAGTCTAGGGGTAATGAATGAATCTCAGAGTGTTGGTCATGTGCATCTAATTACCATAATGCGTGTGAAATACCCTTTAGAATAAGGAGAAGAACAGGGCTGCAATTAAACGTGTCTGCCTGCCAAAGCCTGTATTTGTGCAATGTTGTGTGAGCAGAGAGGAACAGTTTATACTTCTTCTGTTGATTCGTTTTGTGTGTCTTAGAGTAGACTCAGTCTCAGACGGCACACCCACAAACCACCCATAGTCCCCTCGCTGACTGTCTCATACATATTGCACATGAATATGAAATGGATTATACCATGATAATAGGCCAACGTGAATGGATTTTGGAAGATAGATGATTATATGTTCACCTGGTGTGAGTGGTTTGACAACTGTGAGTCATTAGCATAGAGATGATAAAAAGAAAAGCTGTGTTTAAGGAAAACTGAGCCCAAAGGACACACATGCAGTGAAAATAAAATCAGACCTAGAACAGAGCCTTGTGGGACACCACAGTTTAAAATTGCGAGAGAAGACTACAAATTCACAATACTGCCGGAAAAGATTTTGTCCTTCAGATATTATTTGGTCGCCTTAAGCAAAGCAGACCATGTGGTATGGTAGGTTCTAACTTATCCGAAATATCATCCAATAAACATTAATCAAAGTTGTGACTAGAACATTAACAGAATCTCAGAGATTCATTCATTACCTCTTGAGTTAATGAGTAGAACTGTATAATTTGTCTTTGTTTCTCTGTTATATTTGTGAAATAATGCATATTTATTACTTTTAGAAAGGAAATAAATAGTAAATTACAAAAAATGTATACTACATTTTTATTTTTAACAGTGTTTTCTGTACAGGCGGTCTTGGACTGAAATGTCCGTGTAATGATTTGAATTTACTCCCTTTTGATCTGTTTTGCCTTTTCAGATAAACCCACATCTTAATAATACATACAAATTAATAATAATAAAGAAAAAGTATTACAGTCTAAGTGAGAGGTTCTTGGCCAAAGTAAGATGGAGAATGGACCAGACTTGGTCAATATATAAAAGCTGGGCTAACAAGACTAATCTTTGAGAGTATTTGTGTGTGAATTTATAATTACTGTACGTGTGACTGAAGAGAGAGTTTGGCTACCTTCTGTGCCTTTCACCACAGCCTCCTTCTACAAGCATCCTTTGAGTCCTGTCCCTGCAGAGAGAGGAACAGTGGGGTAGAAATAAATTAATGAAAGTGAGAGAATGAAATTAGTCTCATCTTCTGATTCTCTTCTCACAGGGTAACCCAGACTTGATTGCACTTCTCTGTTCGATTTATAAAAACCTTTAAAAGGGTATAGGCCTTGATGTTGATATATTTTTACTGATATACATGCAATTTGATTTTTGGAAGCAGCCAATGACGTAATTAATTTGACAGCCCTAATTTAAATGATGCTTTTTCTCTTTAATTTTGCAGCTCATCATCCTAGAGGACTATGCCGACCCCTTTGACGCAGCGGACCAGGTGGGTGGCACCCAGACGGTCACAGAAAAGCCAACGGAGAACGACGGCTACATGGAGCCCTACGAAGCGCAGAAGATGATGGCTGGTAAGATGACGGTGTTTTCCTCCAGTAATTTAATGCATCATTTTTTGTGTTGTGCAGCTTGATGATTGTGAACTCTGAAGTGGCTTCTGGGAAAATATAATCAAGCATGATAATGCATCTGGGCCTATTTAAATGTGTGCACTAGGCCCATGGGATCTCGCTCAATTTATGCTTAGTAAGTCACTCTCTTGCTGTTAAACATGGCTTCCATTAGATGCGATTGGTTTTTTCTTAGTACTTGGAAATGTGGTGTCTAATTTCCTCTGTATTTCTGTTGAGTGCTGTAAACTGAAAAACAACAATTAATTAGATGCTGTAGATTGTGATGGCTTCCTTTATGTGTTGCGAAACATCTGCTCGGTGCTTCTGTTTAGTCAAAATTCATGGGTCTGTGGCAGCAATTAGCCCAGCGTGAGCGGAGTGGTGCTCGAGGAAATCATCTTGCCTGTCTGAATGAAGACGGCAGCCATATGTGAGCTGTCTAGAGTCCGGTAAATACAGTGCAACCTCCATAAACAATCTGCATATGTCAGGCGCTGTGGTCTCGTGTCCATGTACAAGGGCACAACCGCATGAACGCATGCACACGGATGCTGTCAGCCATTTGTATACGCTGCAATAGGGTTTGAAGAGGAAGTGGCTGTGTTCCTCTCTCTCTGTCGTGGCTCCAACAATAGAGAGGCGATCTGTCATTGATTCACTGCAGTCTGGTGCTGTTAGCCTAGAAGAGCCAACCAAATTACTCAACAAACAGACCATGTAGATGCAGCATAAACAGTGTTTCTCAAGGTCAGACTGAGACACTGCAGAACTATTAACAGCTTTAGTTTACCATGAATGAAAATCCTGCCGTTTATTCACTCACATGTTGTTGTAAACCCTAAAATGACTACAAAAATAGTCCGTATACAGTACAACTCTGGGTAACACTACAAAAAGGTCTCGTTTGTTAACATTAGTAAATGCATTAGCTAATGTTGACTAATATGAATAAATGCTAGTTTTGTTCACAGTATTGTTAGTTCTGTTAGTGTACGTGTCACTGTCAGTGACCCACATTGGGTTTTTGACCACTGAAAATGTGTCCAATTTAACAATTTACTCTTGGAGCCATATTGAGATTTTAATATCAGTGGAATTGAACCATATATGGCCTTTAAAATAAGGAAACCAAAAGAAAAGTTTGTTAAAAACCAAAATCTAAAAGGATACTATGAGATCCTTAATACTTCTTGAGTTACAGCCATGCAAACTTTGAGGGGAAAAAAAACAAACTCAGAGCACTTTTCCCCATTTTTGAACTGTCGCCTTTGGCATTTACTGCAACAACGATTGCAAAAGAACGCACGCATGCACGCACACACACACACACACACACACACACACACTTGCATCACATTAATGTGTGAGAGTGCTTGCCGTTTCCTTCAATACTGTGTGTGGAATATCTTACTAACTAGAGGAAGTGAGCAATCTCTCTTTGTATTTTTCCCTTACTTTCTCTTTCTGTCACTCACGCAGACACGCTAAACTAACAGAGACACTTTCACTGAGCTGCTGTATGTGTTTAAACACGTCTGGAGTTTCAGGAAGGCAGTAAGGCTGTCGTGACCTGTCAGCCTGAACTCTGTGTTCGTGTGTGATGATACTGGTACGTCTCTGCGACACGTTTCACCGTACGAGAACTTTCCCACAATCCCAAGGTCTCCTGTGCTGCGCAAACGAACACTCTTGGTCATTCTGATGAGATTATACACACACACACACACACACACACACACACTCGATGCATGAGGAGAGTGCGGTTCACTGGCGGCAGAGCAGCCCTTCATGTAGTGTTTGTGTTTGCTGTGGTGGAGTGGAGTGGAGATGCAGAGAGCAGGTTTGAGGAGAACTCTGAGGCCTGTGATTGGTGTCTCTCTCGGTGTGCGTCTCCTCAGTGAACATTCTCACACTGAGCTGCAGTTTCACAGCGTCTGCTGACTCAGGCTTTCCCTCTCACTCCCCCAGTATTTCATCATTTGGGTTTAGTGGAGTATGTGAGAATGTGTCTTCAGTCCTCCTGGATGTCACTGTACATGTATGTGTGCACATATAAAATGTATTTATTTATTTTGGGGAAGAAAAATTGGGAATAAATTTGGAAATGCATATATCTAAAGAATATTGTCCAGCAGAGAATCCAAAGAAAGAAAGAAACATGAAGACTTCAGATGTAAAAACCTCTAAGTCCTTTTTCTTTTAAATTAGCATTTTTATCAGGCTCCTATGAAAATAACATTGGACATTTTTGAAAATAAGACATTCAATAACTGACTAATAACCTTTTCTTTTCCAGTAAAGTGAAATTACTGAACCTATATTGTTTGTACTTAAGGGGTTAATGGTGACTGCTATCATAAGTATTAAACATTTAAATTTAATATATATATATATATACACACACACACAATGTTATAAATATAATGTGTATATATAAAATCAAGTTTACTTTTATTTTACAGAACAGTGAAGATCAGTGGGAACATAATCAATCTTTTAAAGATATTCAAATTCATTTGAGCCTTTTTACGTGTTTTCCCCTTTACAAAACTATCTTTTTAGACAATCACTTTCTAGACGAAATTTTTTTTTTCATCCTACCAGCATTATTCTAAATGGTGAATAGCCTGTGTGGTTATAGTTACAGTGTAATGGAAGCAGTGACAGGTCTTTTCTTCTGTATTGTGACGTATATTGTGAGAGTGAAACAGATTATTGAAAAAGAAAAAAATGTGGGAGGGACTTGGTTCAGTGCACTGGTTGCTGATTGGATGGAAGCAGATTTGAACGTTAAGAGGGTGGGGTTTAAGCAGACTTCTGAGAATCATTTCTCCAGAAGATCCAGTTATGACATTTTGAATTAAAAATAAGTAAATAATTAAAACGAAATAAATGTATGCATGGATGAATTGCTCGCAATAAGATATATGATGCATTTAGAAAAATAGATGGGTTGAATTTTCTTTTCATGCTGACTGTAAAATTGTCTCAAGTCATCCTTGTGCTGCACCACAGTTCTGATTAATGTTTAACTCTGTTCTGTGACCAGTGTAATTTCCCGTTCTCTCTGCTGTATCTGTCCAATAATGCCAAACAGAAAAAAAATAAAAATAAAAATTGGGTCACTAAATTTTAAGAATTGTGTGCTGACTGTAAAATTGTCTCAAGTCATCCTTGTGCTGCACCACAGTTCTGATTAATGTTTAACTCTGTTCTGTGACCAGTGTAATTTCCCGTTCTCTCTGCTGTATCTGTCCAATAATGCCAAACAGAAAAAAATAAAAATAAAAATTGGGTCACTAAATTTTAAGAATTGTATCATGCCAGTGGCTTTATAGAGGAAAACAGCATGATGCTGCAATCATCATTTTTATATAAAAGTTTCCTATAGAGCTGTAAGAGTCTGTGTGTGTGTGTGTGTTTTGTAATGAGATCAGTGAGTGTTTCTGCTGTGTGTCCCGTGCCCTGCAGATGTGTCCCTCGATCAGAGAGCTTTTATTAATCCACTCACTCATGCCCACACACACACACACACACACACACACACACACTTCTCCGTTTCCCATGTCTTTGCACTCAGGCGAGCTGCTGCATGTTCTGTGATGTTCACTGAGGGCCGGGGAGCTGAACGGCCGCAGACTTGTACAGACAGAGCTCTGCTTATGTAATTCTGTGTTTAGTTAGCGGTTCCCAAGTATTTGGGAGTGATGATACACTTCCGTTGTGCCGCGGAGCGTGGAAGTGTTAAGACTGACATTCCTGGAGGATGCGTGCGCTCGTGTGTGATCACTAGGGCGGCTGCAGCGGATAGTGGGCGTCAGTGTCTGTGGATGATGGCTATTAAGTGTCCGCAGCAGTGGGTCAGTATCAGTCCTCCCATTCATTGCGTGATGTATCGCTCCCTTAATGTAATGACCGCTTGAGCTCAAAGAGATGCTGACTGTGGCGAACACTGGATCTGGAGGAGACCAAACCTTTAGCACACTTCCCTGTTGGCCGATATTAACATTTAGCATTCCTCCTTGATTGATTGATTTATTTTAGTCATTGCCCGTGATATTGCTTTTATACAACAATTAACAAGAAGTTCATGGCAAATGACATTTGGACAGTATTTAGCCATTACCTGTGATGTAATAGTGAGATTTGTTCAAGTTGTTCTTGACAGTGCATAACCTGTGGCCATAATATTGTGTAGTGTTGTGGGTCGGTGTACAATGTTGTTGCAAAGGAGCTTTAAATGTTTTTTATTGTATTGTAGCATGGTTGATATAGTGTTCTGGGTGGTTACCAAGGAGTTACTAGGGTGTTATGGTGCAAGATTGTTACTAGGGTGTTCTGGGTGATTGCCAGGGTGTTGCTAGGGTGTTCTGGGTGGTTGCCAGGGTGTTGCTAAGGTGTTCTGGGTGATTGCCAGGGTGTTGCTAGGGTGTTCTGGGTGGTTGCCAGGCTGTTACAAGGATGTTGGTCAGGGATGTCGCACCCCCTGCTAAGAAAATCCTTTAAAAAAGGTGGTTTGACCTTAGCTGGTTTAAAATGGATTAGCTGGTTTAAACCTCCCGCCCTGACCAGATGAAAAGTGACCAAAACCCGCAAAAACCAGCCCACAGACAAGTGAACCAGTTTAAGCTGGGTTAAATTCTTTTAAATGTATTTATGTATTTATTATGTCTTTGTTGAAGATCTTGGCCTGTCAGATTAGAAGCCTGTAACTGTTATATAATGTGTACAGTTGTATCGGTTAATAGGAAAGTCATATAAAATACATTTTGTGTTGACGATTATTTATGAAAAGATGTAATGGAAGATTCTAGATGGTATCAGTAAGCATTATGGATGCATTTACTATGCATTACATATGAAGTCTTCATAGAAAGTGACCAACGCTTCTTTCTGCCAGCTCAGAACCAGTTTCTGGAGATGGATGCAAGAAGTTTGTCTGTTTGTTAAGCATGAAACTGCACACATGCTATAGACGGATATAGTGATACGCATGACATTTCTAATGGCTGATGTGTGTCTGATGAGCATCAGTGTGGGCGATTCTCTCCTGGACATCATCCTCATCATCTTCATGATCTGGGGCAGGAGCCAGACACACATCCCTCACGTCTGAGTATCTGAGACGCTCCTGCGAGTGTGGATTGAGTTAGAGCTTAATGACTCTATTCATATCTGTCATGTTGGCTGTAGAGTGAGTCTGCACGCTTTCCAGGCCCTTTTTTGAAGAACATAATCTGGTTTCCTTCCTTCCTGTCCTCCTCCTTTCCCCGTTTCCTTCCTTCTCTCGGTCCCCTGAAGCAGTGAAATGGGTGAAAGTTAGCATCAGTAGCAGTACGGTCTGACCGTTTCACTGCGTGAGATGAGAGGAACAGGAGAACGGAGGATGGGACGCAGGAGGACGGGCTTTGTGTCAATTTCAGAGACGCTTTCCAGTCAAATTATCCAGCTAATTGTTTCCTCTGTCTAATTTTAGAGATTAATGTAATGTTGTGAATCATTCTGTTCTCTTGTGAAACTGTAAGTGTTTGGGGAATACTTGAAATAATGAGTAGTTTGGTGAGCAATGGTTTCAGAGTAGTTAAAATATGGTTAAACTACCCTTTTGAAAACTTTAAAGGTATTTACCCCTCATTTCTTATCAAATATCTGTCTCAAAAGCAGTGGGTTTTCAGTGAATGTCGATCTGTTCTCAGTCTTAGTTCTCAGCACATTGCAGTCGACGCTCGGCGATCTGACGGTCTCTGCTGGATTTCACTGATCAATAAACCTGCATCCACTTTAATCCGAAAGCAAACCTCTCTGTTCAGTCCAGATGAAGAATCACTGCAGAACGTCTGTTTGAAAATAAATGCTTGGTTTAATTGAGTTTGATGTCTAATTGACCACGTTCTGTGTTTGTAACATAAACTCAGGTGTCACACAGAGTAAATGAAACGCAGTCTAAACTAGCCTGAGGTGCTTTACTGATTTTAGCCGGTGCTTTCAGATTTATTTAAAACAGAAATCTTTTGTAACATTATAAATATATTTACTGTCACTTTTGATCAGTTGAATGCATCCTTGATGAATAAAAGTATTCATTCCTTTCAAAACAACAACAAAATATCTTACTGACTACCAACTTTTTGAGTGAATTTGCATGAATCAGTGTGGTCTCAGACTTTTGTCATTTGTCACATGATTTGTCATAATATGTTTGGGTATTAACTTATGTGGCGAGTAGAGAGAACAGTATGTTTTGTGCTCAAACACACGCACGCACGCACGCACACACACACACACAACATACACTACATATATTTATTTATACAGCTGTATATACAGTAAATAATGCACAAATCTGTACATAAATCGTCTGTTCCAAATGTATACCACATTATTATTATTATTATTATTATTTTCCTTAGTCTTACTTATTTAAATGTTCTCTCTGTTGCCATGTCATATATGTATGTATGTTTGTACCAAGAGCTCCTAAAAAAACCACAACAAATTCCTTGTGTGTTTGCACACACTTGGCAAATAAAGCTCATTCTGATTCTGATTCTGACACTGACACACACACACACACACACACACACAAGAGAGTAAACTGAAGCACAGACGCACAGTCTCATCTTATTGTCTTCATTACTGTAATAGACTGCGATGCTCTGTGCTCTTTAGGGCTTGTTGTCTTTTTCAGATTTCTGTGCTATTTTCCTCCCACACGTTTACACGTGGCATTTATTCAGCGCTGACCTTCTCTGTGTTGTGTCTCGAGACTCCGGCGCTGAAATTCAGACTCCCAGCAAAGTGGAGCAATTTTTCCAACTGAACTGAAACATTTATATTCTTGTTTTTTTTAATGCTCACCTGTATTAAGTCTCATGAGCACACCTGAGTCCATTTCCAATTCCCAGTGTCTCCGTCTCAAATAAACGCTCTGGATATCTCTCTGAAGGGACCATTAGCGTCACAGTGGTGAAACAACAGTCTCGGTAAATGTGTTGAACTCGGAGTAATTAGTCGTGTGGGTGTCTGAATGTTTCTGTCACTAATGTCCTCCTGTAGGGCTTCACTCGCTCATTAGTTCGTGCATGTTTCTGTTCAGTTATTTATTAATTCGCTCCCTACTGAAATAAAACAGGCTGTGCCTTGCACATTCTTCCGCTGTAAACTGGCGATCTGAGGAGGTTATGAATAGGGCTCTGTGCAGAAAACAAGAACAGAATCATGAAATACAGTCATAAAATGGGATTTACTGTATAAATCTGAATGTCATGGTATTTGGCAAATTTTCGATGAGTCAATCAGAAGTAGAGCTGTACACGTAATCGAAAGGCAGTATGGACTAGTGTCTGTTTTGCTCTAGTACACATACTGAAGCATGCGTGACGCTCATCTGAACACATGAACACATGCACTTCATCTCCAGATCTGCTCTGAGAGTCACTTCACACAAAACTACCGTCAAACACACTGAAACTCACATATCTTCACCACAAACACACAATAAAAGCTCAGTTTAACTTTATAATGAGTAATTATGACAAATATATTACTTTTGTACAGTAGAATATAAAGTACGGTTTAAAAAAGCATTATTTGTAAAGGAATATCACACATAATTTTTTTAATCTCTTTTAATTTAAACTGTAAACCTCTGTTGTGCAGCACTTTGTTTGCCAAAAATGAAAGGATGTGTTCGCATTTCATTAGATTTCAGTACATTGTAAATGATTAAGTTAATTTCTTTTTTGCATTCATTTGATTACCATTGTTTTTGATATGAAATTTTGTATGAAATTATAAAACACAGAATCCAGAAGAATTAAAACGGACAACAGAATTTCTGAAGGAACATACTTCATAAATTCATAACATTTTAATAACTTATTAAACTGTTAAAGTTGTATGAATTCAACTAATTAGACGTCATTTTTAATTATTAAATATTAATTATTAACATTTAATTAATCCATTAAAAAAAGATTTTTGGACAAATTGAAACCAAACAATGCATTTGGTTAAAAAAAAAAAATTGGGTGAAAAAATACTGAATTTGGTAAAAAAAAAACTGAATTGGAAATAAATAAATAAATAAAAAATACAAAAATACAAAAAGGAAATTTCAAACAGATTTCATTGGGCCTCAATTACATTGAGAACAACATGTTATGCAACAAAAATGTTATGCAAGGCCACATTCTCGCTGGTTTACATCAGTACAGTCAATACAACCCTACTGGCCTTTGTTAGGTGTGTGTGAGTGTGTGAGTGTGTGAGTGTGTGTGTGTGTGTGTGTGTGTGTGTGTGAGAGTGTGTGTGTGTGTGTGTGTGTGTGTGTGTGTGTGTCCAGTTGTCCTGTGCTGTAAATACAGGCCCTTATCAGTCAGTAATGTAAGTGTAATCGGCCCCGCTGGACTCTCACTGGATCACCATGATGCCTGATGAATGAAGGACTACAGCACTTCTGCAGCAGTTTTAATGCGGTTTGAAAGCAGCAGGACTCTTACTGCTCATGCTTGGGGTTAAGAAGGTCAACAGTCATGAATAACATCTCAGAGAGCCGTGCTGTTATTTAGACGGAGCACAGTATCATGCATTTACATTTATTCATTTAGCAGATGCTTTTATCCAAAGCGACTTACAAATGAGGAACATTGCAAGCAATTTATCACAAGTCAACAATATCTGCAGTACATGATGCCAAGTTTCAAGAGTAAGCTGGATCACTTAGATGCACAAGCTGGAGGAGAATTCAGATGCAGAAAAGAAGAGAAAGGTGAAGTCCTGAAGCCCCAGCACTGCAGTCTTTGCTCCATTCACAGTTTCTCCATACATTTAAAAAAAAAAAATTTTTTAATGCTTCTTTATTTTTATTTATTTTTAAATGCATTTTATTTATTTTTTATGCTTGTTTCATACTTTGTTTTCTTTTATGTTTTTTTTGTTTGTTTGTTTTTAATAGTTTTATGCTTTTTGTTTTGTGTTGTGTTTTCTTGGGCTTTTTTAACTTGGGCTTTTTGTTTTTTGTTTTGTTTGTTATATGTTGTGCTTTTTTGTATTTGTATTTTGTTTTATGCCTTTTGTTTTGTTATGTTTTTGTTTCATATGTTTTTGTTTCGTTTTATGCTTTTTGTGTCTTGGTTTATTTTTGTTTTGTTTTTATGCTTTTTGTGTTGTTTTATGTTTTTTGTTTCATATTATGTTTAAAAAAAAAACGAGAATGAAAAATATAAGTAGCCATGTAAAATAAAAAATATACTAGTTTAAAAATAGTGCCATTCATTACAAACAGCATTTATTTTTCAACACCAAGCCTAAACAAATTTATTTGAATCGAAACTGAAACTGCACGACGTTAGGCTCATGCATCTCTCATTCGGTCCAAAGTTTCCATATTTGCGATGCAACATTTGGATGCTAAACTCGTTATGTAAAGAAGGATTCGTACTTCAGTCGGGTCACAATATACAAGAAAATCAGCGTCCTTTACATGCGGAGAAATGCGTTTAGAATAACAGCAAGTAGACCGGTGATGACACAGCCTTTATATTGTACAACAGACAAATCAAATTAAGCAGAATAATTTTTTATATGTTTGGTTGACTATGTTTTATTTTGATAATGAACAGGCTGCGATGTCAGTGTCAGAACTGATATGTTGTGTGAGCGAAATACAGAGCGATCACTTGAACAACCTCATACTCTTTTTTATTTTTATTTTTTTATTTGTCTAAATTCAAAATGACTGCAAAATTCATCCCTTTGAAAAATCAAGAAAACAACAGAATGCACTGCTTTAGTCTCCTTGAACATCTTTCTGGCGCCACAAACATGAACCAAAACACAGCTGGTGCGCCTACTCATAAAAGTCTACATTTAGATTATTTGACGTTAAATGCATTATATAAGTCACTTTGGAATAAATCACAGCATGTTTCATGATAAAAAAATTAATTGACTTTCAGTCCAGAAAATAAGGTAGGCTATAGCAGATTATTTCACGGACCCCCTGGCACTTTGAGAACCACTGTCTACACAGAAGAAAGCATTGCAAACATTTTTTTTTAAAAGTATTGAAAGTATTGATGGCTCCGCCAACATTATTCTGTGACTGAGAGACAAAGGCGGCCTTGATTAAGTATTGATGCTGCTATTAATGTGATCTGTGCTGTATATATCTAATGGGACGAGTGCTGTATGATTTGACTGATGGCTCGTCCAGATCCAGATTGGCTGCGTCTGTGTAATTGACGGAGCGTATTGATTTTCAGCTTTATGTGATTTACGGGATGGTTTTGGTCTGGAGTCGGGGTGGGGTCAGCGGTCCGGGATAAAATGTCTCCATTAGGCTTCTGAATCGAATCTGGAAATGCCAGCGAGCATTGTTAGTAAATCTGTACTGAGAGAAGTCCAGAAGTACAGTCTCTCGCTCTCTGTCATGGAGTATGAGTTCAGTATAGTGATTAAATACGGCAGGTTCTGACCCTGGTGCATCTCGAAGAGGCTTTCTGCCAGTCTGGTCTGGTTTTTATTTAAACCACAGAAGACCTCCCCAGCATCAGCGCTCACTGATAGCTGCTTTAAAAATAGAAACCCTATTGATTTATTGCCCTGGTTTTATTTGTACTTATCTCCTGCTCTCAGGCTATGTGAGGAGAGAACAACATTTGATTTGAATGTATTTATTTGTCTAAGGAAAGAATGGCAAACTGAAGAGATTGCTTGGTTTTTGTTTGTCTTTGAGAGAATATTCAAGGGCATTAAAGTAAGCATGAATTCTTTCACATACTAGGCCTGAACGCAGTCGTATTCTCATGCATCGCTGCTTTGCTCAGTGTCAGAACTGTTCCTGTAGCTGCATTGACCATCATCCAGCACTGAAGTTATGCATTTTATAATAGGTTTTAATACTCTACAGGACAAAACAAGATACTTTCATTCATTCGTTCATTCATTCGTTCATTCGTACATTCTTTTCTTTTCTTTTCTTTCTTTCTTTCAACAGTTTTTTTTGGAACTAACAATTTACCCAAATTAGACCTACTAAACCGTTAAACTTTTACTATTACAATAACACAATCCAGAAGAAGATTAGATTATATTAAGCCTCAAATGTCAAATATACATGGGATTGGTTTCTTCTTTAAATTATAAAAAAAGTAAAAATATGAATGGTATTATAATGTTATACTAAAACTAAGATAACATGTAGAAAGAAAACAAAAGTGTGTGTGTGTGTTTGTGTGTGTGTGTGTGTGTGTGTGTGAGTGTGTGTGTGTGTGTGTGTGTGTGTGCGCTGAGGTTTGTCAGTGTGGATTCGGTCGGTTCCTGTAAGAGAGACTGACAGTTTCCAGCTGTACATTCACACAGGTTTCAGGAGCGTTGAGTAAACAGAAGCATTCACACAGCTCTTCACTCAAGAGCTCTGCTGCTTCATCTCATTATACTGAAATGAACTTTTACGGCTGTCACTTACAAAGTCTCCTCGTCTCCAGCATTCAAACCATCAGCGGCTCCTCGATGAAGACCAGAGGCTCCTTGTTCATAATTGAGAGTCGTGCAGAGGAAATGTAATTATATTACAGTAAGATCGATCAGCTCTGGAGTAACACTGAGAGCGTCGTTTGTCATTGGGGTTATTAATAACGGCCTGACGAATCAGCGCTGACAGATATTGGAAGACAAAAAATGAGACACAATCTTGAGATTTAAGAGAATTACTTTAGATGAGATGCGTGTGGTTCAATCTGCTCTCAAGGTTCCTGCTTCTTCTTTTTGTGTAATATTTAGCTGAAAATGTGCTTGTGCTTTATAGACAACATTATAAACACTATAAACATGGGTTTCAGTTCCTGTCGCTCCACAACAAAACATTTCAATTTAACTGCATTCATGAAACAATCAGAAAGAACAGCGCATTCATTATAAACTTTATTTAAAGCAAAGCTGAATCTACTGAAACTAAATAATTACATTTGGAATATTAATTATTTAACCAGTATCACTTGATTCCATGTGTTTTTTAAATCTATAAATATATTTATTTATTATTTTTTTAAATGAATTCCATCTAAAAATGTAACAATATGAATCCGAAAACAAATGCTGCATCATATTACATCATTGTTGCATAAAATATAATTAAAATTTACGTTTTTAAGGCCATTTTCAAACTTTTTGAGCAGATTTTTGTAATACAGTTTGATAAATATATGTGAGCATTTACACTGATTTAAATTTTTGGGGGTTTGTTTGTAGGATTTACTTTGAAACAATTTTCACTTAAACATTGCTAGTAAGTTTCACACAGTTACAAAGAAAGGGCAAGTGACACATTGAATCAAATGTGAAATTTTGAAGTAGAAGTACTGAAATAGTATTTTTTTATTAACATCGTCAGGAAATCATTTTTACCGTGTTCCTGTTTCAGAGGCTCCTGCGTGACCAAAGTGCATTGAAATACACTCATATTGAGTTTGATCGTGTCGTCAGACGTCAGCTTCATTGGCAGGAACAGGAACTCCATCAACACTTCCCAGGGGACTTCCCACGGGTCACCAAGATGGGGTCACTATGGGATTGCAATTTCCTGCTGTGTTGCATTGTGGGTGCTCGGCTCTTGGGCGTCCATGTGCGTGGCACTAGCATATGGTCACCAAGTTGTTCCTGTATATATTTTCCATGGATCTCTATGAGAGAAGCACTTTGGCTGAAGTACAAGATTCTGGTGCGTCTCTGAACGCGAAGGGTGATGTTTCATGTTGCGGCCTACAATGGCCTCTCTCTGGCAGAGCGGGAGAGAACTGTTCTGAGAACAGCTGCTCCGCTCTGAACAGATTGAGGCCTTGTGTGAACACCCGTCTCTGATCAGTCACCTCCACCCACACGCTTGGCCCGAGTCTGACCAGCCTTTGGCTTAGAGCTGGGCATCATAGAAAATACACTGCCACTCCAAATTTGGAATAATTACGATTTATTCAAATTTTTGAAAAGTCTCTTCTGCTCACAAAGACTGCATTTATTTGATCAAAAATACAGTAAAAACAGTGAAATAGTATTACATTTCAAATAACTGTTTTCTATGTGAATACAGAGAAAACTGTAATTTATTTCTGTGATGCGCAGCTGTATTTTCAGCATCATTACTCCAGTCTTCAGTGTCACATGATCTTCAGAAATCGTTCTAATATGCTGATTTGCTGCTCGAGAAACATCTCTGATAATTATCAATGTTGAAAACAGTTGTGCTGCCCAATATATTTTTTTTTTGTGGAAACCGTGATACATTCTATTTTTTTTAGTATTCTGGAAACTTTTGAATAGTAGTCTATCACAGTTTCTGCAAAAAATATAAATTAATTAAAATGAAAAATATTTGATTATTCCAAACATTCAATGCTATTTAATATATATTTGGATATTTATGCATTTTAAGAAATAAAACACAGTATTTTTAGTTTTATCATTTTCATTTGTGTTTAACATAATAGAAACCTTAAACCTTGGACATCATTCCACTATTCACAGTGTTGCTTCTTTTATATCACCAGCAAAATATTCTACATTTCACCAGCTCTCGGTCAAATGCATTCAAAACTACTGTGAAACTGACTTGCTCAGATGGATGTTTAACAGGTGTGTCCTCTGTGTTCTGTTTTTAGGAAACTGTAATTTAAGTCCCGCTATGGTCTTATGAGCCAATTATATTGCATTTGTCTCTCCAAAAGTATTTTCCTCCTCATCAGAGCAGCATGTGTCATAACGTGAGTGCAGGATCTGTATCACGGTTCGCAGGAGAGCCGCTTGAGATTTGCGGTACGCCACTTGTTCTTGAATAGCGTTAAAATTGAGTTTGTTTGGTTGTATAGTGGTTAGTTGTAGTCTGGCTCTGCTACAGTACTCTGTGTGTGTGTGTGTGTGTGTGTTTGTGTGTGTGTGTGTGCTCATTGCATGCCTGTTCAATGTGAACTTGAGCAGAGTGACTGAAAGGGAGACGGAGTGCAGAGAGCATTGACGTCTGCTTTATTGCATTGAGCAGGTGGTGGTAAAAGCCCCTCGTCTAATGCGATTACATGAGAGAGAGAAGGAGAGAGAGAGAGGGAATGGGTAGATGGATGAGCCTCCTCTTTTATTTGCTTTTGGAAATGCTATTACTGCATCCGTCCTGGAAGAGCCTGACTCTGAGCCAGGTTTGCCTCATAAAGGCAGGGCAGCGGCGGGATGAAGTAATTGCCCCTTCCCTCCAGAGCCGGCCTCTTCATCACTGTCATGCTTCAAATTAATCTGTACACACGCCCAATGACAAAACAAAGACAACGCAATGACAAACCTTATTTTGTATTTGTGTGTGTTTATGGAAATGTATGTTAACATGCATTTCCTCTGATATCTTGATGTTGTTTAAGCCTTATGATGACATTGTCAATTGTTTCCTCTTTATGCATTATAAAACTCTAAGTGCTCAGGTCAGAAATGTTTTCCATGTCAGAAATGATTGTCACAATGAGTGGGACGATCGAAGACTTTTACATTAGTGATTGCAGGGAGTAGTTTTAGATATAGACAAGTGTCAGTAACAATGTTGAATTTATGGTTTCATTTAATAATAATAAAAATGTAATACTACTAATTAATGGTTAACTGAAAAGGGTTCATGTACTATAAATACACCAATTAAATTATTTTATTTTATTATTTTTTATTTTATTTTATATTGCTGACTAGGCTATCTTTACATTTTGTAACTGACGTGAGATGGAATCAGTATAATTGCTGCCATAGCACTGGTGCCTAATACTGCCTATAGAGGGGCTTTATAGAAATCTTTAGGGACTATCCGTATTGGAGCTCTAACCACTGAATGGCTGTATATAAGCACTAAAGACCTGTCATGAACTGTCCCAGGTGGGCCGTTCCCCTGTGTTGGCATTTTGCTTAAGGAAGAGCCATTAGAATTACAATGATCCCTCATCCTGAGTCAGCACTGCTCCCAAGAGACATTGTAAATAATTAAAATAACAAAGCCAACTTAGAGAGAAGGACATAAGCACCTTGCTGATGTTTGATTTTGTTGGTACTGGGCTAGGACGCTAGGATTTTATGTATTTTGTTTTATGTATTTTCCTGAAGAAGAGTTACAGTCACCAGAGCTAATGGCATGTAGTTACTGCAGTAGGAGCTTAAGTATGTGAACGTATGTCTAGATATGTATATGTAATAATATGGGTTGTTGCTTTAATGTTATCATGGGCACTTCAAAATACAGTGACTAATTCTAGATACTCTTTCTTAATTGGTTAGATTTTTTTAAATGCACATTAGCTTCTTTGCCATCAATTGGTTACATTTTTAAAACATTGGTTTAAATCAGTTGAAAATTTTCTCATTTAATATCATAATTTTGAACGTTTACTTGATACATTTTTATTGTGTATTGTTTTATAGCATTTAAGGTTATTTGTCTTTTCATCCAGCTGTTTTTTTTTTTTTTGTAATTCACTATTATAAAAAATACTGTATACATTGATTAAAGTGTCAGCAATTATTGTGATCTGAAAATGTGCTTGTATAGAGGGCATCAGAGCATTTCCTATGAACTAATCACTCTCTTGGCTGGCCACAAACTTACTTTGCATATTCAGAAACCACAGTTAGTCCCATCATAGACCAGGCGAGACTGTGTAAGGGACATTTTCATTTATTAGAAAGGGAGTAATTATGCAGAGTGCTGTTGGCAATCAACAGCGATATTCTTAGAGCCGTTCCCTCTGACATTGTAATGGCCTCTTATTTCCACCTCATTGGGTCTGTCATGTACAAAATTACGTCTTGTCATTTTGTCTCTTTGTCTTGGGTTGCTGTTTATTAACAGGTCAAGGTTTTTAGTGTTGCTGGCAAACTTTAATCCAGTTAACCTGAACCTATCAGAGAGCAGTACACAAGCAGTGAAAATAAGACTATCCTCTTCCTTCCTATGGTGTACCTTAGGGCTCTATCCTAGGCCCGTTCATCAAGTTTAAATACATGGCTGCTGAATGCTGAAAGAGGCATTTGCATAGATATATAGATCCTTAACCACACTTAAGCCACCCATATATAATTTCAGTAACATCCAGATAGGACTGTGGCAATTCGCCCCCTAGTGGCAGATCTGATTACTTTATGAAACCACATTTTCGGCTATACAGACATGTGGTGGTTTTGTTGGTATTCTCCAGTAAAGGAGAGCAAGAGCATTTACTCTTTCTGTATTGATCATAGTGGGATGAATAAATCATGAATGATTAGTGAACCATATAGGACAAATGACCTGCTAATACTTTTGGAGGGAACATATGGTTTCAAATGATCAAATTATTGATGATTTTACTCATAACTGTTGATTTTACAAAATAGAATGTAATTAGAATAAAGTTAGATAAAAGTATTGACAATTTTCACCTTGTGTACATAGATTTAATTGGAATGCATCATGTGCTGTCAGATACGGTGAGTCACCCTGTATCTGGTGGCCAAACATTATTTAGCCTCCTTGCTTGTTGGATATGACACAACCAAGCTTTTTATGAGTATGCAGCCTGGTACCACTATTTCTGTTGAGCTCCTGCCTTCTCTTAAATCTGACATTATCTCCATAGGCACAGGAGGCTGTTGTCTGGAGGCCCGCAATCCATTTCTGAGACACCCAATGCAAGATTGCAGTTTCATAGTGAGTAATTGGGACTCAGTGAGATGTGGGCACTCCTCTGTGAAGTCATGTCGGATTTGTTCCAGAACTCCTGCTCGCTGACCAGCCCGTCTGATCCATTTTTTCAGTCCAGTCTGCTGTCATTTATTCATAACTAAATTCATAGTCTGTGTGCCCGCTGGAGTTTTGTGCTTTCTTTTGTTCTGTGTTTCTAGCCCAACCCTTCCCTCTCCCCAGAGACAGTGTTGTCCTATATTTGCATCGGCAGTCTTCCACTCATCCAGGTCCAGTTTAAAAGCACACTTAAAAGACCCTGAATACAGATGGATGTGCTGTTTGCACACTGTGTATCTGCTGTTTCTCAGTGCAGGAACACATCAGGGTTAGGTGAACTTAAAATGGCTTAATGTTGATTACCACAAAAATTCATTTTGACTCGTTCTTTAAAAAAATCAGAGCATCGATGTGACTGGCAGGCACCTACAGTGGAAGTGAATGAGGCCATTTTTTAGAGGGTCTAAAGGTGGAAATATGATGCTTAGATTAGAAATATATAAAAGAACTTGCAAGATTTCTACTGTTAACACTTACATATTACTTGAGCTGTAAAGTTGTGTAAATCATTGTCTTTGCAGCATTAAAGAGTTTACACTGTTATTTTGTCATGTAAACTGGATATAACTTTTAAAAGAAGAGGTTAGTAATGTTACATCACATTAATGTCTGGGATGTGCAATGTATGATGATATCATAAATATTGCTGTCAATTAATTCAATAAGCCCTTCATTAAGACTTTGCTTTTGAATAAGTCAGCTGTTTTGAATGAATCTGTTGAGTAAATGATTCAGTGACTCACTTACAAAGACATGTACTTGCCACCACCTACTGGCGGTGTTATTTTCATATTTAAAGCATATTTAATATTTAAATCTGTAATGTGGGGTTTGGGTTTTGTTTTTGTTTCATGTTCATGTCCATGTCTTTTATTTTGTAATTGTTTCCTGATGTTAGTGTCATGCTTCCCTTGCCTCATGTCTCTCTGCCTTGTGTATGTGTCATGTTCTGATTGGTTGTTTTAGTCATGTGTCTTGTTTCCCATTGGTTTGTTCTTGTCATGTGACCCTCTTGTCTGCTATAAGTTGCCCTCATGTTGCCATTGTCTCTCGTCGTGTATTGAAGTTGTAACCCGCTGTCGGTGAGTCTAGTCTGTTCATGCCACGTCAAGTCTGTGTATCTTGTTTGGATGTTTGGATCACACTGTAAATAAACTGCACTTGGGTTCTCACTTCAACTCGCCTTCAGTGACT
>NW_015650016.1:188369-195735 GCF_001515625.1 Sinocyclocheilus rhinocerous | reverse complement strand
ACGTCAGCACTCTCAAGCCCCGCTGTCTTAGAGGTCCTGCCACACTCTGCTGCCCTTCCGGTAATGGCGGTCGCCATTTTGAGCGTGTGGGCTGCACACTGCGCTCCAGAGTCCTCTGCTGTCCACGAGTCTGCGTCTGAGGCCTCTCCTGTTTATGAATCTGCCCCAGTGACCTCTCCTGCCTATGAGTCTGTCGGTCACGGATTATTGTTTGGATGTTTGGATCACACTGTAAATAAACTGCACTTGGGTTCTCACTTCAACTCGCCTTCAGTGGATGATTCGTTACAAAATCTAAATCTAAATGCCAAAACTGCCAATTTTTCCTAACGAGTGCTGTCGATTGAGCTTAACTTGACTGCACCTGAAATATTGCTTCAAGACAGACTACTCAACTCATCGTTCAGGCACCGTCTGGCCCATTTTGAAAGTTAATGTATGTGTAGCATTCATGTATGTGTATGAGTAGCTCTGGAGGGCCGTGAGCTCGATTACACTGGTGCTGAAACCCTGGACAGCATCACGTCTGGAGTGTGTGTGTTAAAGTTAGAGAGGCCTCTCACGTACAATATCTTGCTGGAGGAGCCCACATTGCCTGCCGTGCTCAGTATTTTGTGTCCATTGTTCCCTCCTCTCCTCCTCTGCCTTTACCTTCCTTCAGTCTGGTTATTACATGAGCTCCGCAGCTCTTTCGGCTGGCTCGAGGGAGGATAATTGAAAAGCGGAGCTGGGGATGAAAGCTCGCTATTCTATTTGGGTCTCTCAGTTCTGTGAAATAACGTGGAGAAAATGAAATGTACTGCGGAGCTGGAGCAGCAGAAAATAGGCCAGGCTCTTAAAACCGTGTCAGGGAGTTTGACATACCTGCCATGACATGGGAGCGCAGAGACTTGGTTATCGTCTTTCTTTAATAAAGATGCATGACGACACCTGGCAATCTGCAGTAAATGACGCCCTGGTGCACGAGAAGGAAGGGTGAACTTTCACTGACTTTTTGAGAAGCAAGTGAAAGTATGAAGAGCAGCTTATTACATCTGTGTGTGTGCTGACTTCTGAAATGAGACAAAGTCTTTTCTCTGTGTTCAAGGTTTTCTAGTCCAGTTAAACCACTTTAAGAGAGTGCTCGCTAAGAACTGATTAACAGATCATTTAATAGGGCTGGGTATCGAGTTCGATACTTTTTAGGCACTGACCAAATTGCCTCGATACCATCGAGTATCGAAAAATGTCTCATCGTTCGGCACCAAATTTCGATACCTAAGGGGTTAATCTCATCAACGTCAGTGAAGCCAATAAGCCTGCAGCACTAGGTGTGTTCGACTAGAAGCGGCGCAGCGCAGATCGATCAGTGTTTGACATCCGCGAGAGTGATTCGAAAGCATACGGAGCAGTCTGCTCTCTATAGCTCTCCTGGTACTGTAATACACCGATCGGTCTGCACAGTCGGTCCATGTCACCGGTTACACTCAGAGAGTGGCGCACATGTGAGGCTGTAGTGTAAATGCGTCCCAGCCCCCTTATATGTAAGGCTACATTTACACTGGTGCGTTTTTGTTTTAAAATGAAAACGATCCTCGTCATACTGGTGTTTCCACTGCGTTTCAAGCCGGCTTTCCGCTATCTCCGACAAACGACAGACCCGGAAGTCATTAATTTCCAATGGAGAGTAGCGCGGGAGCTGCGTGGAGTTCCGATCATATGCAGATGTCCGTTCATACTAACGTTACACGACCGAAAGCATGTGTTATGTGACCATTCATGCACACTAGCATCATGCTACATAAGACAATAAATAAGATTTATATTCCGCTTTTACTCAAAACTCACTTTAAACCACCATCGAGTGTTTGTAATAACTTCCGATTGCCGTCTAATGTATGTTTTGGGCATGAAATGTTGCTGAAATTAAATGTTATTACCTATGAGTCAGAGCAGCGATCATGGAAGAAAGAGCACAGGAAGACAGCGCTGGAAGCTGCTAATGCTCATCAGTAAATCAGTGGAAAATAAATAGAAATCATGATTCTGTCTGAGCTACGAGTACGCGAACACGGACTAGTGTAAATGTAGCCTAACAGATGTGTTCTCTTTGTCTTATCGCTGTAATACACCGGTATCGAAGTCAAGGTATCGGTATCGGTATCGATAACGAAAATTTTTGAACGATACCCAGCCCTATCATTTAATGTTTATCTTGATTTAGAAGTGGCTTAAAGTGACTAAAGGCGGTGTCCGATTGGGATATATAGCCCATCCGTTTTCCCCATGTTGCCCATTCAAATGAATTTATCGACCAGTTGTGTGATATTCAGCATTAACAGGTTGATCAACCAGTGCTAATGCTTTTCTGTCTGTACTTCATTGTTCGTTACTGAGATACTGACTCCCTCACTGAGCCACAAATGATTTATTGGTTATTTTCAAAAATAACTTTTTTTTTTATTTTATTTTTTTATAAAAAAGATTCACATTTCTGGGTTTTCAGGAGCATACGTTGTCATAGTTTGGTAATCTTCTAGAAGAAAAGTGTCATCGCTGTCTGTGAAAAGGGTCCATTTGGTGCAAAAGCAATTAGGATCAAATGGGAACTAAACTGCTTGTGAACAACCATCTTTACCAAGCAATTCTGTCATTTGGCTCATAAATGTTTAAATGACTTTTTAGTTGACAAATGACAAAATCACTCAAAGACTGGAGTGTTTCTGCCTTTGAAATGATTCTTGTTACTTCATGAAAAATGAGAGCTTTATGCGCCATTTCATCTCATGTTTCACAGTAATTGATTTGTTTTATTTTTGTACTGTTGATTCTTTTCTCATCCACTCTTTTTATTTTTTGTTGAGCAGGAACTGCTTGCCTTGCAAAAAAAAAAACACATTGGTAGAAAAGTGTTTTTGTATCTTATCCACTCGCGTGACTCTGAACACACGACGCTGCAAGTTTAACGAAGCGACTCGTACCTTCATCGGTGAGATTAAGGTCAGGACAAACATAAGAACTATTTTGTAGACTGCCACTGTTTTTCTGATAACGGCAGAAAGCTGTTCTGAAAGCAGAAAGCACTGGTTGATCAACCTGTTAATGCTGAATATCACACAACTGGTCGATAAATTCATTTGAATGGGCAACATGGGGAAAACGGATGGGCTATATATCCCAATCGGACACCGCCTTTAGTCACTTTAAGCCACTTCTAAATCAAGATAAACATTAAATGATAGGGCTGGGTATCGTTCAAAAATTTCGTTACCGATACCGATACCTTGACTTCGATACCGGTGTATTACAGCGATAAGACAAAGAGATGTCTGGACTCGTGTACAGAATAAACCCCCTGAACCGGCACCTAATCTCTGTCTGATTCCAAAACTTCCATTTGAATTATACCTTGTGTGTTTTTCCCCTGCTGACTCCATCTGTTGTAAGTCTCCTATCTTTCCCGGCACACTGATGTGAGCTAATAGGATGGCAAGGATCCTGGCAGCGCTGTCTAACATCAGCTGATGGCTATCGGTGTCCTCAGACATATGTCAAGCGGAGCAGCTTTACTCCTGAATCGTCGTCTATGAGAATTCAGGTTTAAAGCAGGTCAGTGAGCCTTACAGAGACTCGACTCAGAGCGCTGCGATTATTTATTCAGGAAATGCAGCGCTTAAGAGGTTAAGAGGGAGGGAAGGGCCGAGTCAAGCAGCCAGTTGCCTATTCATTGTCTTTGATCGTCTCTTGATGTATAATTTATAACCCTGAACAGAACAAGGCAACTTCTTGTGCAAAAACCATGTGAATATGGCAAAGACACACTTAACTGACCAGAAGACCTGTTGGCTGCAGGTTGAAGTGTTAAACTATTTACGAAGATGAAATATCACGTTTATGAGTTCAGGTGCGCTTGAAAAAAATGGCGTAGAAACAATTTTCACTCAGAAATTGGTAGTAAATTTCACAAGTAATGGCAAGTTACTAATTGAATTAAACATGCAATTTTGAAGTAGAAAAACTGAGATAGTAGTTTTAAAAATTATGTTCATGTTAATAATGCTATTTCAGCTTTTGTACTTCAAACTTGCATGTTTAATTTGAAGATACAATTGACTGAATGTGACACGCTGACATTTGGCTGCAAATTAAAGTGTAAAATAGTGATAAAATATGGGCAAGTTTAGATGCATTTAGGTGCAAAATTGGTGTAAAATCAATTCACTCAGAAATTGCTGGTAAATTTCACAAATAATGACAAAAACAGCAAGTAACACTAAGCATGCAAATCGGAAGTAGAAAAACTGAAATAGTATTTTCCGTGTAAAATGAACTCTATTAATCTTTGTTTTAACTTAGAATAGTTTTTTCTTCATATATAGTGTATAAACAAGTAACCTGGCTGAAACTGTACAGCACACTTTAACTGTAAGGTATACAACTAGACCAGAAAAGATCTGAATCTTCACTCAGAACGCTAAGCTGTCTCGTCTGTCAACGGCAACAAAGTCTTTATCAAGACACCTTGGCAAAAAGACGTCAAGCGGTGAAAACAAACACAGAAATCCTCCGTCAAAGCCTAAAAACAACATGTTTAGAAGGTGCAAATGCTGGCAGATATGTCAGATATGCTGCAGAAACGGTGCAGTGCATCCAAAACTGAACTTGCAAAGAGAATTAGTCACCTACTTTTGCTGAAAGACATGAAGACCCTGCTTGAAAATCAAGCCTAAAGTGGTTCAACCTAGTCAGGCTGGGCAGGCTAGTCTATTTTGAGGGGTTAAGAGGGGTTTTGGGCATTTGGGCAGGTAAACACCAGCTAAGACCAGCAAAGCACCTTAGTTTAATTACTTTTTCAGGATGGGAAGCACTTGTCTAATATTTGACAAAAAATTCAGATCAAACTATGAACTTTTAATTATTACAGAGGCCTAATAGAGTAAAATAGACATCTGTATTGGGATGTGTGATGTAAATGTGCACCCCGGGTCATTGTCCCATTCATCATCAGGACCTGATAGAGTTTGGTTGACTCTTGAGAGTGTTTGAGGTCACTGTCATTACTGTCAGCATCTCCATGAATCCCCCTCTAGACCGAGGTCAATTAAAACTACAATTAGGCCACATGACTGAGAACAGGGGAAATCAAGCTCCACACGTGCGTGACCTCTTTAGGATTTAATGAGGATACATAAGCACACATATCCATACATGCGAAATAATCCAGTCAAGTGGCATTCAAATTAAAGTGGCATTTAATTAACATGCGAGGAATTGCATTTCTGAGGCAGCTCATTTTGACACAAGCTTCACATTAAAATAACATATTAGGTGCTTTAGGCTGTTTTCACAGTTGGTTCAATTACTCTGTCTGAACGAGAGTTTGATTCCATCCTCTTCTCCTGCATTATCAGCTCTCTCTTCACAATATTCTCAATATTCTCAATATTTGCCGAGACATGTATAAAGACATTTATAATGTTAAAAATTTTCTATACATTTCTATAAAGATTTCTATAAATGCTTTTCTTTTGAACTCTCTATTCATCTGTGAATCCTGAAAAATAAAATGTCACGGTTTCCAAAAACAAAAAAAACCCCCAAAAAAATAATGCAGCACAACTGTTTTAAACACTGATAATAAATAAGAAATGTTTTGAACAGCAAATCAGCATCACACACACACACACACACACACACACACACTCACTCACACAAACACACACGCACACACAAGCACTCTCTCACACACACACACACACACACACGCACTCTCACACACACGCACACACACACACACATATATGCTACTTTTTTGTTATTTTTATATATAATTTTTTATATATTTTATATATAATGTAGTGCTAACTTATTGTAGTCTTCAGTGATTTATTATTTTTTATATATTTATAAAATGGTATAAACTTGTTTTTACATCAGCCATAACATGAAGGTAGTTATTGGCTTATTATTAATTTTTATTTTTTTTGATAGTTCTGCATGCTTTGATTCTCAGTCATTTAACACATTCACGTGAAGATATTTGTTTATTTTTCATAGCGCCTGAATATTTAACATGGCTTGGAAGAAAAGTGATTTCCCTGAATTGTCCCAGACAGCATTTGTAGTCTGAGCATACAGTCGTTCTATATCAGCCGGTGAGTTAAAGCTTTATTACGCAGCAAGTTCCCAGTAATCATGCAGTTCTTCTTATCTGATCTCTGAGACGCTTCTCTCGGTGAAGCAGCGCAGGCAGCCGGCCATGACTCTGACCACAGAGGAGATGAGATGAGATGAGATGAGGAGTGTCTCCATCGCTCTCAGTCATCAGAAGCACATCTCTCTGATTGAAGCGTCCGATCAGATGCTGCCAGCTGTCCACGTCCATTACAGCAGTCATTTCTGCGCTCCTGACTCTGCTTTTTTCTGTTTGTAATTAGCCGTCTGCTGAATGCTAACAGGAGGACGAGGTTGGCTTTTAAAAGAGTCTAATTAAACACAATGAGAAAAGGGAAATCAGGACGTCCCTTAATGAAGACCAGGAGATCCGCCAGATTGCATTTCACATGTAATAAACCAAAAATGGGGCTGTCGACAGGTGGGCTTTAAAAATCACAATGACTTTTATGAATGTTTACTCGTTCTCTAGTTACTCAAAATGTATTCAAAGTCTTTTTATTTTTTTAAAACCAGGAGTATGTGTAAATATTATTATTATTTAAAATTATTATTATTATGAATGTATTTTGTATTACGTGAATTGGAATATTTAACTTGTATTATCATATTCCAATACAAGTAATAATAATAATTATTACGTATATATATATATATATATTTTTTTGTTTGTTTTGTTTTGTTTTTGTTTTTGTTTACACATACTCCTAGTGGGGAATCAGGTTTTTAAAAATCATGTTTATTTATTTATTATTTTTTTTTAATATATTTTTTGATGGGACTGTGGCATTAAACAGGGTCTAACTTAGTAAAATAGAAGTTTGAACAAAGTATAGATTGAAGTCAGATATTGCAGGCCTCCCGTTTTTCATTCATAGCTGACAGACACACGGCGCACACCATCCTTCATTAGTGAGAAGTGATTAAATGGTGTTCAGTGAGACGGCAAATTCAGCGATAATTCTGGTCCTGATGGCAGCGGCAGCCGAACGTGTGCCAGGAGCCGCTGATGCGTCTCTGAGACAGGAGACTGTCATCACTTATTCTGCTGCATTCTGTCAGTTTACTGAAAATGTGCTGCTGAAAAGCTGTTGAGAACGTGTTGAAAAGGAGAGAGCGTGTCTGTCTGAGAAGAATACTGCTCAATTGAGATCTCACTTTCTCAGACGCAAACAGTCGTCTTCTCTCTCTCTCTCTCTCTCTCTCTCTCTCT
>NW_015650016.1:185798-188359 GCF_001515625.1 Sinocyclocheilus rhinocerous | reverse complement strand
ACACACACACACACACACACACACACACACACTCACACACTCTCACTCACACACACACACACACTCACACTCACACACACACTGAGGCTCGGTTCCAAAACCTAGTGAGCTACCTACCTTCCTTTTAAGGCAGCATCTTTTGAGAATAATTCTGAGCAAATTTACACATTCTGTGTAGATTTAAGCTGTGTTCATCAGAAAGTACTGCAGTCGTGTAACTGAAAGCATAATCAAATATACAGTAGTATTTTGTAAACAATATACATAAGCGCAGGAGTTGTGTTCCAGAAGTAAATCCTATTAATTTTCTTCAAAGGGGAATTGATTTTGAACAATAACTTACAAAGCTTTAAAGGCAGACCTACTGAGTTACGAGGCTGTTAATCGATGGTATATGCCATTGTTGAAGACATTAGCCCACATTATTTCAACTTGTTTTTAAAATAACTGTTTAACAACAGAGCTCCTGGTGAAAAACTACATTACCCATGATTCTGCAGAGAATTTTCCACCAATCAGAGAATCGCGGTTAAAGAACGTTTTAGCTCCTGTCAGTGTTATTTTAGAATCACACTGTTATAGTTTTTGTTAATATCTTGAATAAGATTTTCTGTCTTCAGTTTAATTTTAGTTAAAATCTTAGTAGTTTCATCGTGTGTTTTTGTCATTTTATTAGGTTTTTTTGTTTGTGTATATAGTTTTTTAAAAGAATTTTTTATTTATTAGTTTTAGTTTATTTATTTTTTGTTATTTTATTACTTCAAGGCAAGCTAAACTAAACAGAAATGAGAAATGTTGCCTTGGAAACTTATTTCATTTACTTCATTTCAGTTAACATTTATTTTATTTCAAGTAACGTTCTGATTTTCAGATGCTTTCTTGTTTCAAATCAAAATTCCCCTCATAGCTGGGTTTGCTCGGTTTATGGTTTATAACCAGGAATGTGTGTGTGTTTGCAAATATAATTTATTCTGAAGCAATATTCTCATTTTATTCAATATTTATATATTCGATATTTTATCCAAGGACATTTTTTTTTACCTTTATAGAGGGAATTTTCCCACTAATCTCATTAGGCTAATACTTTCATTTCAAATTCTTACATTTGATCTATAAATTCAATTATAATAATGTGATTATCTATACGTTATCAAATTAAATAATTTACACTGAAAAATACAACTGAATTAAATAATATTATGAGATTCTATTTTTGAATTTACAAACAAGAAATGATGGTGGAAATGATACTTTTCAACGAAATTAAAACGCCAGTGCCAGTAGTGTTTATTGAGTGAGTCATTGAGTCGTTCATTCGATTCGTTCGTTCAAACGGCAGATTCATCAGATGTTTATGCGTGGGCTAATGCAACTTTGACTCAACCGATTTGTTCAAAACACGGAATCAATCAGCAATTAATCGTTTATTTTAACCAAATATTTATCCAATTTAAACCCTGCTTATAACTCTTTAACAAAGTCTTTTTAGATTCCTAATGGGGCAAAACCGTAATGAGGGAAAACTCTAACCTGAAGCCAGGCTGCTGAGGCGGTTGCACTCTATTCTGTTGATTAATCTGGTGTTTGGGAATGTCGTGTGTGTCAGTGTTTACTCTATTCACTGGTCTGCGGCTAGTGTAGCGTGTGTCTCTATGAGCCCTGCTGTCACGCCATAAACACTCTGTTATCCTGCGGCGGAGCGGCTCACAGATGGCTGAGTAAACTGTGTTCTGCGCTCCTGTTTACTCAGCACAGCTCGTCTCCTTCATTACCACGCGTGCAGATCTGCCCGATGAGGCTTTTTACATGACGCTTGTCCTTCTATTGTGTTGCTGAAGTTTATGAGGTGCTGCGTGTGTTTTCTGCTTACTAAATGATTGTGAGCTCAGTAAATGAGACGCATATAATTGTCTTTCAGTGCCAGAACTTTCTCAATGGTTTCGACCGTGCCGACTGACTGAGTGCTTTAATTCAGTGCTGTAATGCGAGATGGTAATGTTGGTGTTTGCTCACTGATGTGGGAAGTGACTTTTAAAAGTGAGTCTAGAGCCTCGGTGTAGCGGTAACATTGAGCTGCGCTGCTCATGTGCACTTTAAAAAATGATTCAGGGGATCTGTTGCCACAACTTAAATAAATGCATTAGGGCTGTCAAAATAAAATTAGAATTCGAATATTCGTCGAATTTAAAATAAAAATCCACATTCGAATGCAAAAACTTTGGAGGCAGCCTTATCAGCAGCGCACGAGATGCGATGACGATGTAAGTGTCGTTGCATTTTAAGGTTTTTGTTAGCCTATCCAGTTGAAGCCACTAGATGCGGCGCTGCTGCGTTGTTCATTAAAAATATTGTGGAAAAATAGAACATCAGTGCGGAGAAGATCTTGTCAAAACTGAAACCAAGCCGTGCACACAGAACACACATTTCGTGCTTTCTAGAGGGACATCTATCACCGTTGCACTCACATCTCGCACAAAAGAGCTGCATGTTTAGAAAGCCATGTAAGATTAATGCAAGTTTAACTTTGGAAAAAAAATATATATGGAGACATTATGGCGGGG
>NW_015650016.1:178266-185681 GCF_001515625.1 Sinocyclocheilus rhinocerous | reverse complement strand
TTTTTTCCCCATCCCACTGCATCTCATGGTTTTAAATGAAAAATGTACTCTGTGTGATTGGCTTTCCGCCCATTGTATTAAACTATGAATACATACAGGATGCTGTTTTGTTTATAGTTGTTTAAGCAACTTAATTAATTATAATTGGTTTATAAACATTATTTTAAACATTATGCACTTTTTTCACAGATAGTCGTTATCTTATGCTTTGAATAAACGTGCATTGGTAATATTTTGCTCGATGCGCCCTCTTGTGGCCTCAGAAGCCAAACGCTATTCTTCCCCATAACTGAAATTATGCATTTTAAATGCGAATATAATTCGAATTTTTATAATATTTAAGTACAAAATTCAAATTTAGTTTTTCAGCCATTTTGACAGCCCTAAAATGCATGCATTTGCAAGTTAAAAAAATTTATTTAATAATTTAATTAAAACTTTTAAGTTGAAAACATTATTTTGTTGAGTTCAGTTGACATAATAATGTTGATAATTACCCTATATTAACTTAATATGGTGCTTAATTTAAACTAAAATTTCTGCATTTATTGGATTTCTTTAAAAATTAAGATTTTAGTAACTCAAATAAATTTGTCTTGTTAACTTTGGAAATTGGGTAGTGGATTTTTAATTCCCAGCATGCTTTGCATAAGACTGGAAAAGGAGAGTAAATGTAGAAATTGTAAAAATGTAAGTGTTATTTATGTGTTTTTTAGTGAAGGGAAAGACCTGTTAGTGTTTAATGCTGTTATGTTTGACATTTAAAAGAGTTTCTGTTATGTTGAAGTTTTTGTGGTTACCGTTGTGCTGAAGAGTAGAGCACATGAAGGTAAACTCTACATTGACTCTATTTGCAATGATTGCGCTAATGCCTTGTTTAAATAACAAGTAATCTTACTTGTTATTTAAATATACATGTTAAATAAGTTACATTTATTAAGTTACAAAAGATCATATAAATTTATTCCAGGCCCACAAATCCATTAGTTGGAGCAACTTAATTATTTTTTTTTATTTTTTTTAATCAACTAGTATATGTTACAAGTTCTTCTAACTCAATATAGTTTGTTGGTTGAACATAACTCAAAAAAAATAAAAATTATACAAACTGTTGCATCAATTTATTTTTTTTTCTTTTGTGCTAACACATTATTTTTTAGAGTGACGGCATTGGTTTGAGTCGGACTCGTGATGTTTTATGTCTGTTGTAAGCTCTAAGCCGGTTCTGTTTGTGTCGTTATGATGCAAATTATATGTTAATTAAGAATATGTTATTACATTATTAGTATTTGTTTTTGGCATTATTGTTGAAAATAGCTAATAACGATAGCTAATAAAGAATAGCTAATAACGAATAGTTTTAGATTTTGGCTTTAAAAATGTAAAAATGTAAAAATGTAACTGCATTTCTTTTTTTGCAGAACGTGCAGAAATCAATGAAATTGCTGAATTCTTCATGATTTCCTTTCCTAGCAAAGCAAACCCAAATTACAGTACTATATGAACATTTCTATGTGTATTTTTATTATTATTATTAATAATATTTTTTTAATAAATCAATACTTTTATTCATCAAGGATGCATTAAACTGATCAAAAGTGACAGTAACAACATTCAGTGTTACAAAATATTTATATTTCAAATAAATTCTGTTCTTTTGAACTTTCTGTTCATCTGTGAATCCTGAAAAATAAAATGTATCACAGTTTCCACAAAAATATTGTGCAGCACGACTGTTTTCAACATTGATAATAATCAGAAATGTTTCTTATGCAGCCAAATCAGCATATTAGAATGATTTCTGAAGATCATGTGACACTGAAGACTGGAGTAATGATGCTGAAAATACAGCTGCGCATCACAGAAATAAATTACAGTTTAACAGATATTCACATAGAAAACAGCTGTTTGAAATTATAATAATATTTCACATTTTTCAGTTTTTACTGTATTTTTGATTAAATAAACGCAGCTTTGGTGAGTAGAAGATACTTTTCTAAAAAAAAAAACATTAAAGCAACCCCAAACTTTTGTGTGTGCTTCAGTGATTTTGCAGAGTAGCTATAGGTGAGAACTGAGAATAATGGCGATGTCTGAATTTCGATAGTTTGGAAATGATTTTCACACTCTCTGAATCTCAGCTGAATTGAGTCAAATCTCTCTGTGCATTGGTGGTTTAGTTGACTGAGATGCATCGCAGCACAGAGCCGTCCTGAATTCTCTCGTGTGGAGCAGACATGGGTTGTTTGGCGCTGCCTCTAGCGTGTTCTGATGGCGTGATCTCTACATATGAGACACACGAGACACACATGCACATGAACACACGCGCCGGCTCCGCTGGTGATCAACCTGTGTGTTATAACATGGTTAGAAATGAAGCAGTGACTCTCTTCCTGAGGAGAAATGCTCTCGGTGTTTGTTTTGGACCCGATGAGTGATGGGGCCTCAGGGGCCCGGATTCATCACACTCTCATCTCGTCCTCGCGTGTCCCTCTTTACACGGCCGAGATTGAGAGAAGATTCCCTCCACGAAGAGCTTGATAAAGTCTGTGTGTGTCTGGGTTGAGATGAGTGGAGCGTGGCGTCTCTGTGCCGCGGGCAGACGGCCATGTTTTCCCGTCAGAGGAAGCAGCAGTGTAATTGTCATCTTTATCTGATGGCGGAGCAGCGCTAGATCACTGCACTAAAATTAGGAGCTGATGACTGCCACGCTCAATTTCAGCAGTCAGAAATCTGCTTGTCCACTAGAACTAGTTTTTGTCACTGTGTTTTTGTGTTAAGCAGGGTTTTCCCTTCAAACTGAGTCAAACAGCAACTCCAGTATTGAAAAAAAGAGATTTTCTTGGTAACACTAAATAATGTTTTTTTCCATATAAACTTTAAAATATACAAGTATCATATATTATATTAACTTTATGCATATATTAAAAGTTTAGCGCTGTATAAAATGTTTTATTTTATTTTCAGTTTTATTTTTTCTGTATTTTTTTTAAACAGCTGATTTAAATTAAAATATTCAAAAATGTCACCTAATAAATTAAATAATAAAAAATGTACAATTTAATAATTCATAAAAAAAACCTATAACAATGCTCTATGAAATGTTTTATTTTTAAAAAAAATGTGTTTTATATATATATACTAGTTTATTATTAGTTTATTTTAATAAACTATTATTATTATAAATACTTTTTTAGTCCCTTTGCCAGGTGTTGACTAAAAACTAGAGAAAGAAAATAAACAAAATAGAAAAATAGAAATACAATAACAACAAAATACAGCCAAAACTCTCTAAAATACAATTAAACAACACATTATACAAAATGACAATATAGGAAAAAAGACTATATTATTATGGGTAAAAAATGAATTAATAATAATAATAATATATTAAAATGATTAAAAGTAATAATAGATAAAGCAACATTAATGTTCACATTGTTGATCATGAAGAAGCCATTTCTTAAAATTATACTTAAATGAATTAAGCAATATGCTTTCTATAATTGACGTGGAATTCCACTGATGTGATGCTCTGAATGAAAAACAGCTTGAACAAATGAAGTTTTCCTTCGTGGAATTATGCAATCAGCTCTAGCTGCACCTCTAGTTACTCTGTTTTCAATAGATTTAAATAGAATAAAATCAGCCAGAGGAGGAGGAGCTAAACCATACATAATCTTATGAACCAAACAAACATTTATAAACTTAATGAGGTTTTCTCGGCTAAGCAATTTATACTTATTTAAAATATGACAATGGTGAAAACTAAATAGTTTTTATCAAAAATTGTAAGGGCTTGTTTGTATAACAATTCCAATGATTCTAGAACTTTGAATTATTATTAGAATTATTATTATTATTTGTATTTATTTGAGAAGAACATTCTACTATACAATAGTAATATATTTCTGTCATAATTTCTTCAAGTTAAACTTATTTTGGTGTGTTGTAGGAGACCTTTGAGTTTTTTTGCATCGTGGAAATTATGGATCCCCTAATGTTATATAATAATGTTAAGCATTATAACAGATCTTTAGTTTAGAAATTAGTAGTAAGAAATGTCATGAAAACATAAGTTCTATATATTTGATTTCTTCACAGACCTCCTTGAGTAGCTTCAGGAACTAATGAATTAAGGAATAGTTTACTCAAAAATTAAAGTTTTATTTATTCATCATTTATTTGCCCTCATGCCGTTCCAAACCCATATAACTTTCTTTCTTGCACTTTCTTCTCCTTTTGTGTTCCGCGGAGAAACAAGCTCATACTGGTTTGGAGCGACAGAGTGATAATTTCTGGGCGAATTTTCCCCTTTAAGGCATATAAGATTTCAATTTCACTTACCAGATTGACTTTGACTTGTTCCCTGTCTCTCTGTATGATAATACATCATTTATTGCTAGTTGTTTTTCAATCTAGTCTTTGCAACAGGAGACATGCAGTGTTATGAAACACATTTATATTGTCCTCGGGCTGCAGATGGTGTAATTCTGCGTCCGTTCCAAGCTTTGGGAAGCTCAGAGCGTGTCCGGGGCCTGCTAGAGCAGATGGTGGATTATCCAAACAAGCTTTCAGCTTTTGTCTTCTCCAGATGTTAACTGATGGACTGGAGTGCTGTGGATTACTTGTGGATTATTGTGATGTTTTTATCAGCTGTTTGGACTCTCATTCTGACGGCACCCATTCACTGCAGAGCATCCATTGCTGAGACACTGATGCAATGCTACATTTCTACAAACCTGATGAAGAAACAAACTCATCTTGGAAGAGCCATGGGTGAAAACATTTTCATTTTTGTGATTTATAGATTCCACCTGTAATGCATTTTAATTCTAGGTATCTCATATTTTTTACATTTTGTTTTTTGATAGGTTAGTTAGTGGAGGGCAGCATGGATTTTTGACTTGAACCTGCATAGTATGCATGAGCACCAAGACTCAATGTCTCGATCACATGCACTAATCTAATTTATTTTTATTTTTATTTTTACAACCAAGAGTTTCAAGAAAAGGGAGTTTGAGAGACATGGCCAGCAGTGTGCTTCTCTATAAAGCTGGAGTACTTCAGAAACCCACAGTATTCACTAATAAATAGCTTTTTATTCCTACAGAGTGCCATTCATGCACTTAATTCAAGCAGTGCTAAAACATATAGGGCCAGCATCCTTGGCTCTTTCCACTTCAGACACTAAGTACCGCTGATGCTTCTGGTGCTTCAGTGCTACTCAGTTTCCAGGGAAAAAAGTTACTTAAATGCTAGAAAGCTTGAGATGCATTTTAACCTGCATCATCACGTGGATGTGCAAGCAGAATCACTCAATATGGCTAATTTTCCAGTCTGGCAGATGTGATGAATTGGCTCTTTAACCTGCACTACAGTCTCACTGATCAAATGGCTTTTTGTCTAATTGCATTGCTCTGTTTGCAGTACGCTGACTGATGTGGGATCATTGTCTGATGCTGAAGCAGTAGGAAGCGACAGCATTTCAGTTTGCTGCTCAGATAGATTGGGAATGCCTAATGAGTGTTATTAATGGATGCTGTGAAAGGGACGACAAAGAAACGCAACCTCTGCCGCTTGGAAACTGCAGACCTTCACACATCACATCAGAGGCTATTGTTGTAGCACATTTAGACACTGACAAGCCCTAGAAGTCATTATAATGGAAGTTTCCTGTCTATATCCTCCGTTTCCTCTCAGGGCCATATGCGCTTTCTGAGTGTTCAAAAGCAAGCTGTGTTTTAGCAGCGAACACTTTCCTTCTTCGGTCCAGAGCAATGTGGAGAATGAAAACAGACATACTGTGTGTTTGTGTATATATATATATATATATATATATATGGTTATGTTAGGGCTGTCAAACGATTAAAATGTTTAGTCTAATTACATAATATGCTGATTAATTAACCAAATTAATTGCAAGCTAATTGGGCAGTAATTTTGGCTGAGAAATGACTCCCCAAAAGATAGCCATTATTGTGTGAAATGAGAAAAGCATTAATAAAAAAGTAGTTTTAAAAACAAATATTTGAAAAAAAAAATTCATAAATATAGTAAATGGGTATTCATGGTTTAAAAAAAAATTAATATTGAAAAATTATTATTATTATTATTATATTTTTTTTTTTATGTAATGATACTCTAAACATGAAACTAAAACCACCAGTAGGTGGCAGCAAGTCACTGTCTTAATGAGTGAGTCATTGATTCAGTCATTCAACTGATTTGTTCAAATGGCTGAAAAATATTTAGAAACGAAGCACGTGGCTGTCTTCATGAATTGTTCGAGTCATTGAATCATTCGCTCACTCAGTTTGTTCAAAAATGTGGATTCATTCGGTAATGAATCAGCGCTGTGTGTTGCTCGGAAAGGAACAACAGTTCTGTTGAGGCTTTGATTGGAGCTATTTTCGTTTGTGAAACTGCATATTGCCTAATCATTGTAATAGGTTATTTTTTCCAAAATTAATCCGGACCAAATTAACACATTAAATCGACAGCTCTAGTATAAATAGATAGATATATAGATATCTAGATTTATAAAAGTCACAAGTGTTTTAAAAGAAAAAAGATGCAGTTGTGAGGTCATAAAGGTGGAAAATGTTGCAAGTTGCAATTATGAAAAATAGTCACAGTTACTTCACTGTTTAAGGCATAAACATTTTTCATACACTCTTTAAAAACGGGGGTTTTCACAGTGATGGCATAGTTTTCATTTTGTTTCCCAAAGAACCTTTAAGTGATCAGTTCTTACAAGAACCATGTTTTTCTTGTGTGAAGAAGATTTTAATAATCTAAAAAAACAAAAAAAAACAAATACTAACAGTTTTTCACTATAAAGAACCATTTGTGCGATGGAAAGATTCCATGGATGTTAAAGATTCTTCACGGAACCAGATGCCAAAAAAAAGGACCTTTATTTTAAAGTGTACCATGTTGTTCTGATTTATTGATGGTGCAAACACTGAAAGAGGAGCGTTGAAGGGTAAAATAAGAGCACAGCCTGCCACACCTCTCTATCCATCTGTACATGGGCAAATACAACAACAAAAACACACAAATCAATGATTTCTGGGCATGATGAAGTAGATGAAAGTTTAATGGGATTTTATGGGAAACTCTGAGTTCAGCTCCTCCTCTTCTTGACAGGAATCCTGCAGCTTCCTCTGTCTCTGGAGGAAGGACAAGAAGTCAGCCTGGAGTTACACACACACACACACACACACACACACACACACACACGTTTACTTAGCTATCTATATGGAGACATTCCATAAGCGTAATGGTTTTTAAACTCTACAAACTGTATGTGCTACACCTACACCTAAACCTACCCCTTACAGTAAACTTTCTGCATTTTTACAATAAAAAAAAAAAAACTTTGTTTACTTTATTTTTATACTAGTTTTACA
>NW_015650016.1:175815-178098 GCF_001515625.1 Sinocyclocheilus rhinocerous | reverse complement strand
ACACACACACACACACACACACACTCACACTCACACACACACACGTTAGTTTTTGTGAATTGTGGGGACATACCATAGGCGTAATGGTTTTTATACTGTACATACTGTATGTGCTATTGCCCTACACCAACCCTACCCCTAAACCTACCCCTTACAGGAAACGTTGTGCATTTTTACTTTCTCAAAAAAACTCACTCTGTATGATTTATAAGCGTTTTGAAAAATGGGGACATGGGGCAATGTCCTCATAAATCACCTTCTCCTTGTAATACCTGTCATACCCATGTCATTATACAAATTTGTGTCCTCATATGTCACAAAAACGCGCGCACACACACACACACACACACACAGACAGATGTACATACAGCTCCATGAAAATGCTTTTTGAACAGAAATGTGTAACATTTCACAATAGACAAGCAGTGTGTTTAATACAAAACTGATCCATGCATCTCTTTATTGAACATTTACAGTGCACGTTGGAAAACTAATTTAAAGCTTTGGATTTCTTAGCTGGCTGAGCTTTCTTTGCCAGCAAGAACCTCCAGCAACCTTTCCAGTAATTGCAGATCAGACTTGCACAGCGGTGTTGAGGAACCTGTTAGAATTCTTGGTGATTCATGACCCCAGAGTTAGCAGAAAGTAAGCTGTGGAGCACAGATTCATGGCAGTGAATGCAGTGTGAGTCGGGTTGAGGTCAGGTGTGTTACTCCAGCCTGACGAGGGTCGTTCATTCAGAGATCTGACTCCTCAGCGCTGTGCTATTTGAGCGGCCGGCCAAAAACAACACACGGAGAGAGGGGCGTGAAGGAGCGACGCAACAGGCACTGAAGAATTTACATCCCCATGTGAGATTATCAACGTTAGTGTGTGTGTGTGTGAGTGTGTGTGTGTGTGTGTGTGTGTGTGCGTGTGTGTGTGTGTGTGGTCAGCTGGAGTGGATATCCAGTGACCTTTGACCCCAGACTACAGTATGGTCTCTGCATCAGTCGTGTCTCACACACACCTGCTCTAAATTCCAGTGCTGTTGCATCGTACATTCACTTAAACTGAATACATATTAAGAGTATTTTTGTTTACTTTATTAATATAAAATTTAGGGTGATTTTATTTTATTTTATTTTATTTTGACTCTACTGTTCAATTGTTTGGTATAAGATATGTTTTTAAAGAAATTAATACTTTTATTAATCAAGAATGCTTTAAATTGATCAAAAGTGCCAGTAAAGACTTCTATAATGTTCTAAATGATTTCTATTTCAAATAAATGCTGTTCTTCTGAACTTTCTGTTCATCTGTGAATCCTGAAAAATAAAATGCATCACAGTTTCCACAAAAATATTGTGCAGCACAACTGTTTTCAACATTGATAATAATCAGAAATGTTTCTCGAGCAGCAAATCAGCATATTAGAATGATTTCTGAAGATCATGTGACACTGAAGACTGGAGTAATGATGCTGAAAATACAGCTTTGATCACAGAAATAAATTACGGTTTAACAGATATTCACATAGAAAACAGCTGTTTTAATTTCTAATAATATTTCACTGTTTTGCTGTATTTTTGATCAAATAAACGCAGCCCTGGTGAGCAGAAGAGACTGAACGTTATTGTTAGTAGACTGTTGATTGATAACCTTGACTTTGATTGATCAAGATAATTGATCTATTTCTGTTTCATCCTCTCTTTGTAGTGGCGAGTTATTGAAGCTTCACTACAGTCATTTCTAAATTGAAAAGTGTCTTTTGTCTGGACGTTCAGTAATACAGATGAGGTGGAATCAGTGTTGCTTCTCTCTGCTGGTGTGTGTGTTGATGTGTGTTTGTCGTGTCTCGGCTCAATCACACTGATGGATGGAAACTGGAACGGGCCGATCGATCCTGATGCAGTTTGTCAGCGGCTCTCCTGAGTCTGCGATTTCACAACCGATCTGTGTGTGCTTTCACTGAGAGAGCACATGCAAAATCCTTTACACTAGTGTTCAAAAGTATTTTTATTTCTTTTGAAAGAAATCAATACTTTTATTCATCACGGACGCATTAAATTGATCAAAAGTGACAGTAAAGACATTTATAATGTTTCAAAAGATTTCTATTTTAAATAAATGCTGTTCTTTTTTTTCATAAAACAATCAGAAATGTTTCTTGAGCAGCAAATCAGCATATTAGAATGATTTCTGAAGATCATGTGACACTGAAGACTGGAGTAATGATGCTGAAAATACAGCTGCGCATCACAGAAATAAATTACAGTTTAACAGATATTCACATAGAAAACA
>NW_015650016.1:168273-171334 GCF_001515625.1 Sinocyclocheilus rhinocerous | reverse complement strand
TATTTTTTTATTTATTTTTTTTTATTTTTTTAATTGAAATGAAATTAAATGAAATGATTTTATTTTATTGTAGTTTATTTTATTTTATTGTAATTGAAATTAAATAAAATTATTTATTTGATTTGATTTGATTTTTAATTTGAATTTAAAATAAAATTATTATTTTTTTATTTTTTTTTATTTTTTTAATTGAAATGAAATTAAATGAAATGATTTTATTTTATTGTAGTTTATTTTATTTTATTGTAATTGAAATTAAATAAAATTATTTATTTGATTTGATTTGATTTTTAATTGAAATGAATTTAAATAAAATTATTTAATTTTATATTATTTAAATTAAAATGAAATGAAATAAAATCAATTATTTTATTTTATTGTATTTTATTTTATTTTTAATTGAAATAATTGATGAAAAGTGACAGTAAAGACATTTATAATGTTTCAAAAGATTTCTATTTTAAATAAATGCTGTTCTTTTTTTTCATAAAACAATCAGAAATGTTTCTTGAGCAGCAAATCAGCATATTAGAATGATTTCTGAAGATCATGTGACACTGAAGACTGGAGTAATGATGCTGAAAATACAGCTGCGCATCACAGAAATAAATTACAGTTTAACAGATATTCACATAGAAAACAACTAAAAACTGTAAAAATATTTCACAGTATTACTTATATAGGCGATAGTATAAAGGCTTTTTAATTGAAACGAATTTAAATAAATTTATTTTATTTTACATTATTTAAATTGAAATGAAATTAAATACAATTATTTTATTTTATTGTCTTTTATTTTTAATTGAAATGAAATGAAATACAATTATTTTATTTTATTATTTTATTTTATTTAAGAGAATAAAAAGGCACTTTGAGTAGCCATGCTTTTTCGTTCAGGTTATAATTGGACTAAATATATGTAGGACTGTTTATCCTGAAGCATCCAGCACTGTTAACACCGCTGTGAGAGGAGATGTGTGTTTGCTAGCTCACTTTATCCACCAGTGCTCTGCTGGCACCAGTGTGAGATGAGCACAGCTTTACTCACTCCTCGTCATGTGTTCATCAAATCCTCGCTGGCTGATGTGTGTTATATTTAGTTGTGTAGAGCAGTCCTCTGACTCTTCAGGCCAACGCATGCCTCAGTGAAAGTTTCCTCGTCTCAGGCCAGTTTTGCCCAGCGGATCAGAACTTGAACATTTTCAGTGTGAAAGCGTGTGTTCATGATGCAGGGCGCGCTGTAAAAACATCCCGCGCGGCCCGTAGCCTTCATTAGCTGTTCTTTGGGGAGGTTGGCAGTAAAAGTAAACAGGGTTGCCGACTGATGCTTGGCGCAGATTCCCGCTGTGAGAGAGGAGAACGAGCCAGGACAGCCGCTCTACTGGCAGAGAGCAGAGTTAGTCATTCTCACACTTCATGAACGTGTTAGTCTTGTGTGTGACATTATTTCATCTGTTGCTTTGCGAGATGTGATGCTGTCTCTCATAAAAGCACGTTTTCCAGGACATTAAATGCTCAGAAAGCTCGTTACGTTTATTCCGGACACCTGTTGCTTTCTAAACCTTTAGGCTGTTTCAGTGATGTGATCAACATTCATCAGTATGGAGCTTTAATATAGAAGCTGATATACAACAACTACGCAAGGTTTGATGGCTAAACCTGAAGTCCAGTGTGAAGCTGAATCAGTACATCTGCTGGAACTGATTTTATGAAGTAGGTTATGAGTTATAAACGTATATGGATTTTATTTTCTGTTACCATGTGTTGCCATGAATTGGAAGCTATAGCAACTGTGAATTGATGAATTTCGATTATTATTTATTAAATCATTATTTATTATTTTTGGTTATTTTTGTTATTATTTGTTAGAATTTGTATTGCATTTTTTATTTTTATTTTTTATTTCTAAATTGATTTTACTTTCTATTAGACTTGTAATGGCACTGTTTTTTTATATGTAGTTTTTTGGTTATATTTTTGTATTTGTATTTTGTTTATAATTGTTTTTCTGTTTTTTTAATCGTATCCTTTTTATTGATATCACTTTAATTTACTGTGTATTATTTTATTTTATTTTATTTTCATATTTTTATTGTATTTTAATATTTTTATTGTATTTTACTATTAATTAATTTATTTATTTTACGTGATTCTGATTTAAAAATACAAAATAACATCCTTTTTAAAAAATAGTATGCAGTACACAGCGTGCAGTACGTAGTTTGCAAGTATTCCATTCTGAAAACAGCCTTTGTTTTATTGAAGTAAAAAGAAAAAAAAAATCCTTTCATAAATTCAGTTTCAGGGTTTTCTGCATATTATGTACATCCAAGATACGTCTCAAACCTAGTAATCTGGAGCTGTCAGGCTGATTGTGATGAGTTTATCTCGTTTCAGTTCTTTTATTGTGAATTTAGCGCTGTAGGTCATCGTTTAGCTGTTTTCATTAAAGCATACAGTATTTCATGTCTCCCGTTTCAGAAGAGCCCATCTGAAGCTCATTCATCGTGCATATTAAAGACTGAGCTAATGAATGCTGATGTGGGAGTGATATCAGCTCCGTCTCTGTGCTGTGAGCTAGAATCATTAGTGTTAATCTCTGCTGGAGTCACTAATGCCGTATCAATCACGGGTTAAACCCCAGGTTTCGGTCACGGTGTGTTTAGCAGTGCTGTTCTGCAGGTGTGGAGGGATCCTGGTGAAAGTGTGTGTCTGTGTGTGTGTTTCACTGCATTGATCTCAGCTGGAGCTCGCTGTGATTCACTAATCACACTGATCACTTCTGATCTGATCCTGTACGTTTGACAAACGCAGGAGGTCTGACCTCAGATCAGCATACAGCAGGCTTTCGCTCTCTCTCTCTCTGTGTGAGTGTGTGTGTGTGTGTGTGTGAGTGTGTGAGTGTGTGAGTGGGTGTGAGTGTGTGTGTGTGTGAGTGTGTGAGTGTGTGAGTGGGTGTGAGTGTGTGTGTGTGTGAGTGTGTGAGTGTGTGTGTGTGTGTGTGTGAGTGTGTGTGTGTGTGTGTGTGTGTGTGTGTGTGTGTGTGTGTGTGTGTGTGTGT
>NW_015650016.1:160799-167780 GCF_001515625.1 Sinocyclocheilus rhinocerous | reverse complement strand
TCGATATCGAAAAACTTTGAACGATACCCAGCCCTACTGCTACAAAACTTTCAACTTCTGCAGCACCAGCGCTATGTGTAAAAAAAAGTTAACGTACAGACCTGGTGTCTGTGAGTGTGTGAGTGTGTCTGTGTGTGAGTGTGTCTGTGTGTGTGTGTGCGCAAGAGTGTGAGTGTGTGTGAGAGTGAGTGTGTGTGTGTGTACGCATGCATAAACTTGCACTAAACTACAAAAACAATATTGTGCTTGCATATTTCTTTTTTTTTTTTTAGCTGTTAAATGTCACGCTTTGCTTGCTTATCTTTATTTACACTCTGCCGGATAAAAGACAACATCCATACAATGATAATTGAATCGAGCAGATCCCATGTTTCATGCTAATACAAACATCCCAGATATACTGCAGAGAGTGTTATCACAGCAACCAGAATCAGAGAGAGATGTGCGGGAAGGTTAAAAGGTAATACACACAGATGCAACTCGGTTTATTCATCTGCAACCCTTCCTTTGAGTGAGATAACACTCTCAACCTCAGCAGAGCATCTGAAATGTGTGTGTGTGTGTGTGTATAAGAGATAGGGGTGATAACACTCACAGAGGAATATTACCAAGCAAATTGAGGTTATGTGTGAATATGCCTGGTGCACAGCGATATGACTGTGACTATGATCTGTGTGTGTGTGAGTGTGAGTGTGTGTGTGTGTGTGTGTGTGTTTGGATTAATTTGATATATTTTAAATTATCACTCAAGGTTCCTCTTTAAACACCAGTCATTTAATAACACTTAAATGTAATCTTTAGCAAATCTCAAAATCTTATTTATTTTGTATGCATAAATTTACTTTAGCCTTTGAAATGATTTTAGTTTTTAGTGTTTTATTTTCCTTTTATTTAGACAATATAGTATAGAATTCTTAAATCACTCTCCGATGTTTTTTTGACTATAACATTAAAAAAAAATCAGCATATTGGCAGCTTTAAGCAGCTGGAACGTTAATATCTGTGGATCCTTAATATGTTTTTAGTCAGATCAGATCAGAGTCAGTATGTAATGTCTGTTTATTTGGTATGTAGTGAAGTGCCACTGAAGTGATCACCTGATCGGGTTTATTTTGTGATTAATAGCATGTAGAAATGAACGGCTTTACCCTAAAATAAAAGGGAAAAATCCCAGCGTTCACTCTAATGGGTATTTAGTGTTCAGTGTGTGTGTGTGTTTGTTTTCACCCTCTGTTCTTAGTTCTTCTGTCGCTTTTCTTAAACACAGACTGAAGAAGTGTGCTGTTTCAGGCCTTTTGTAGCCATACATCGCCGTTTAAGGTTCTGCTGACTGTGCTGAATATCACAGTAAAACTGTGTGAACCAGTCCTGTGGGCTTTTTAGTTGCACATTAAATTCAGACGCCTGTTAGACGACAAACCCCAGCATACTGGAGCTCCAGTTCAGGAGAACAGCAGGACTTTATCCTTATTTCAGCGATGGGCTTGTCATTGTGCCGTAGAAAGAGGAACATCAAGCGTCTACATTAGGGTTTCTGACCAATGCAATCACATCGAATGAGCTGAAATTGTTTAAATTCAACAACAGTAGCTATTTATTAACACGAGAATATCACAATAATCTGAACTTCATATAGATTCACTGAGGCAAATGCACTGACGGCTCATGGAGAATCACAACATGCATGTCAAAACATATAAGAAATACTGCAGATAACTGATTCAGGGGTGTTGTATTGGTAGGAAATGATGCTGTTTATTTATATATTCTGCATCATTTCCACTGTTTTTGGCTCTGTATGATTTGCCGTGTTTTTTTGGTGATTTATTGTTCATAATTTTCCACATTCCTGCTGGCTGTTTGAGAAATCTGGTCTGTAGTTTGACTTTAATAAGATCCGCTCCAGCTTTCTGAATGGAGAATCATGTGTTTTTTCTCCAGCATTAAATTGCTCGGGATCATTTCATTCCTCTCAGATATCATTCTCGGCACTTCGGGTTTTGTGAGGCAATACATTGAGAGATTATCAGATTACCGCTTAATAAGCGCAAACACGCTTGCTTTTGTGAGAGGAAAATGTCTTTATCAGGACTCGCACACTGAAGTCAACCAAAATCAGCAGAGATTTTCACATGGGCTTCAAACAGTGACGCTAACACACTCACAGATGAACGTCTGACCTGTGTTTGCACAGGTGCTGGAGACGCCGGAATCACGGCCGGTTTAGTCATTTGATATCAGTTATCACTTTTCTTTTCTTCAGGATAGGGATTGCTAGAAAGCCCACATTCTCTCTCTCTCTCTCTCTGCTTCACTCTCTCTCTGTCTCTCGCTCTCTCTCTCTCTCTCTCTGAGTTTGGCTGAACTCTGATTGCACTGAGCTCCAGTTTTATCTTCAGAGCAGAACAAAGGCTGAGCTGCTGCTGCTGAATCAGACTGATGCGAGACTGTAACGCAGAGCTGCTGCTGATGGTGTGGGTGTTCAGTGCCGTCTGTGATGGAGACTCACTCAACTGAATGTTAAAGGGGGAAAGGAAAACTTGAAATCGCATCATATGACCCCTTTAAAGTCGCCCAACATTCTATTTCTAATGCAGATATGCACTTTAGGTGCTGCTGGTCATTGATCATTTTAAACCAAATTCTCTCAGCTGTGTTTATATTGATTTGTTAATAAATCTAGAGAAGTTCTGATAGAAGCACAGATGTGAGGGCCGTGCTGCAGGTTTGAGTCTGGCCTCCTGCAGTGGGAATTTTTTTTTTTTTCATAAAAGTGTTCTTTAAATAAACAAACAAATATATAAATACATAAAAAAACTAATTCTTGAACATTTTAAATAACCTCTTAAAGTTTGGATGCTGTGCACGTATCATCCAATCTTTAAATTATTCCATTCAATGTGACAAATGAGGAAAGAAAAATGCAATATTTTGTGTTTTCTGTTTTTCTGCACTAAAAAATTAATAAATAAATAAAAAACTAATTAAATAAGTAAATACTGTACAATAAAATAAAATAAATAAAAAAACTAAAAACGAAAGTTTAAAACCTAAAAAACATTTGAAAATCCAATAAACAAAGTACAAGCGAAATAAATATAATTTATGTTTTCCGTTATTTATTTTTAAATTTCCCAAGGTGTTTTCTTGCTGCCTGTGTTCACATTTTTGTGTGAAAAAACTGCTTTATTGTGTATACCGAAAAATTCAATATTTTTTCATTTGTCAGACTCAGAATTGAATTGAATGATCAGATGATCACAATTGTCTTAAATCTCAAAAGGTGGATTTATCAGGTCGTTTAATATATTAATCTTTATAGTACTAGCTACATATAATGCATTTCATTACTATATGCAGTATTTTACGTTAATAATTTAGTTCATATGTTCATATGTCTGGAAACAGCAGCTGGTGCTTGTTGAGGAATGTTCTTGCATTCATTGGTGGTGTGTGTGACTCCGTCTCTTCCTCACACTCGCTTTATGTCCGTCGATTTTTCTCACTTTGACACAGATGCTGTAACGGAATGAATGCTTACATGTCAGTGTCTGTGAGAAGAGATATTTCTGCACATCTCGGCCTTTGGCTCTGTGAAGGAACACTCACACACACACACATTCACTCACCCACACACACACACACACACACACACTCTCTCTATCTGTCTTACTTGTATAGCTTAGAAATACTGTCCGTCTGAGATGCCAGTTTATTTCTCTGCATGTCAGGACCTAATTATCTTTAGCAGCACAGCTGTTCACCCACAATGCATCAGCTTTCTCTTGCAGCTGTTAACTTTTTTTTCTGAAAGCGTTGTAATAAATGCCTCACATTTCTCGTTAAACAACAGCGTGTTACTAAACTAAATCTCTTAAACGCGCTTGCTTCCATGAGTGCATTTGTGCACATGCAGATGACCACTTACAGCGGTATTCGGCCCCCACGTCACATTGATCTTTTTATAGAAATAAAAACTATTTAGTTCAGTTGTTCACGGACGCTACAATTCTAAACTGAAGCATCTGCTCCATTCAGTCAGATCATGTGAAGTAATGAGAGACGACAGACAGACGATGGAGGAGGATTTGCTGTCAAAGACAAAAACCAAAGCAAAAGCACATATTTAAGCATTTGTTTTACAGTAAGATGTTTTAATTATTTGTAATACAAAACCGGTTTATATGGAGCCTATCACATGGCATGCAGGAAAAATAAAATAAAATAAATGAATTAAGCAAGTAAGTTTGTTCCCATGTGTTTGTTCCTTCATTTGAATTAAGCTGTGGACGTGAATTAAGAATGTATTCAAACTTACAACTGTATACATCTTAATTCGTTCCCTCATTTTATCAAGTTGTTGCTAATCTAGTAATTTGTTCCCTCATTAATTAAATCAAAACAAGGTTATGAATTCGTACATCATGGCCATGATTTAATAAAACGAGGGAATGAATTAAGTTTTAGGATCAAAGAAAGTGCTGCAGATCATAAGTGGCATTGACACATATCTGATCTTGTCAAATGTGTGTGTAATCGGTGGGAAGATTTCCTCACCATAGCATCTATAGTACACACTCACATTTCTGCTCAGTGGATGAACACACACACACACACACGCACGCACGCACGCACACACACACGCACATACACACACACACACACACTCTCACACACACGCACACACGCACACACATACACACACACACACACACTCACACACACTCTCACACACACGCACACACGCACACACATACACACACACACACACACTCACACACACTCTCACACACACGCACACACGCACACACATACACACACACACACACACTCACACACACTCTCACACACACGCACACACGCACACACATACACACACACACACACACTCACACACACTCTCACACACACGCACACACGCACACACATACACACACACACACACACACACACACACACATCCGTTCTTACTGTCCATCTCCGTTCACTCTTTTGGCCCGTGTTTCGTCTGCTGTGCCAAACTAGTGCGGTTCCACATCCATGACCATCACCACAGAAAAACAGCCTGAGTCCAAACAGCACTGCATTGGTGGACTGGTGTGTGTGTGTGTACGCGTGTGTGTGTGTGTGTGTGTGTGTTGGCAGCGGTGATCTGCAGGGATGTAGGGAGTAGGGACGGCTGTAGGACAGAGATAAAGCAGGCGGTGAGAGACAGACAGACAGACGCTGGTGAAGTCAGACACACATGGCTTCAGGTTGGTTGTAAGTGTTTCAAATGCTGGATGATTTCAAATCAGACCATGATGAGGTTGTTAGAAGCTCTTGCTTGCTTTCAAGTCTTCACAGTTCCTCTTGAGTCTGATGTATTGATAGGACTCTACTACAGTAGTTCTGTGTTGTTTGGACTCACACTTCCTACTGTTTGACGGTCCTTATCACTGACTTTCGGTTTCTTCTTCACTGATGAGGTCTCACTGATCATGCGTTGTGTCTGCAGTCTTAATCGTGAAGTCTGTTTTTCTTAAAACACCAAACGATTGTGCTGTTAATGTTACAGACGCTCCTCACTCATTTCACCCACAGCATTTGCTAAACACTGATGAACACAATTTACTACATTGATTTACAAACTAGAGAATATAGGCAATGAAAAGATAAAAGAGATATTTGTTTCCCCCCCTATAATAATAATAGGTGTTCACATTATTTTGTCCAACCCCTGTATGTGTATTCTGTATTATATTAAAAACAGAGCATAATTCACTGTTTAGCCATTTGAAAATAGGAAATATGTTGCTTTATTTTTGTTCAGCCACATTTTGAGTGATCTTTAATTATTTTTGGGCATTGTAGCATTGTACCTGCTGTCCGATTACATTCATCATTATTTATGCTGTTTGAATTACTGTTTTGAGTTTAATAAGACCTGGCTTTTATTACATTATCGAGACACCAGGAAAGAAAAGGAATGTCAGTTCAGATCATCAATTTTACTTATATATTACATATAAAATATGTTTTACGCTAGTTATCAAATCAGTCACCCAAATATACTTCTGTGCACCATTTGTTGCAAATCCAATCCAATACCAGTATGATTCAACCCAATATAGTATATTTTCTAATATTAAATATTTCATTGGCTGATTCCCCGTGGCTGAAGCCGGCTGTCTCTCTCCAGTGTGTTATCAGCGTGAACACATGAGATCCAGAGAGACCTACAGCGCTATCTCTGACAGTCAGTCTCTCTCTCTGCTCTCATTGGAAGCAGGCAGCTGGACAAACGCTACAGACTCAGAAGGGCCAACCACTTCAGTCCAACTTACAAAAACTGCCGCTTTTCTGTTTTCTGCATCCCACAGTGTAAGTGTGTGCAGTGCGTTATTGATTTGATGGTATTATGTACCAAATCGATGAGACTCCCTGTCATCAGTGTCGTCTCAGGTGTCTTGTACACGGGTCAGAGACCAAAAGGGGTTTTCAAGCATCAAAACAATCAAAGTTTAATATGGCTTGAATTTTTCCCTCTGTACATTAGATGTGTCCTGTTAAATTTTATTTTTTTCTAAGCTAAAAATAATGACTGTCATACATTTTATACCCTGATTTAGAGTAAAAATTTAATTCAGTGTACCCTAGTGGAAAAAACAAATACTAAAATGTATTTGAAATACAATTATTTTGTGCTAAGTGTACTACAAATACATTTACATATTTATGTGCTTAAAAAAACCTGCAATTGTACTTTTGGTATTCTGAACTTGCATACTTAAAGTATGCTAAATTAGAACTAATTTTGTGCTGAATGCACTTTTATTGTGCAGAAGTAATGCTGAGGTAATATATATATATATATATATATATATTAGGGGTGTGCGATATTGACAAAAAATTATATCTCGACTTTTTTATGGGAGTTTATCGATAACGATAATTAGACGATATTTTGCTGTGTGTTATTGTGCTGGTACCTTAAGGACT
>NW_015650016.1:158314-160480 GCF_001515625.1 Sinocyclocheilus rhinocerous | reverse complement strand
ATATTATCGCAGACGATATATATCGCACACCCCTAATATATATATATATATATATATATTTCTATCATGAGAACTCTCTGAAGATTTTAGCATGGTAATGAATATGACAATGTTAATGTATTTGGTCTTGGCGGAATAAGTCTGCTACGCTGCTGCTGTTGGTTATTGCTGTATTTGTAGATTATTGCTGCTGCTGCTGCAAGCAAGTACAGGAACTTGCTACTGCCAATACATACGCCGATATGGTGCTGTGAGTATTTAAGACATACTGCTGCTGCACAAATAGCATATAAATAACCCGTAGCAGATCTATACAGGTGGAGCTGGGGGAGGTGGAGGGTTTCAGAGGAACTCTAAAGCGCGCTGCAATGCTCAAGCGAATGCTAATCAGCCATTTAAATGTAAAGCAACAAGCTCATTGGCTGTGTATGCAACATTAACCAATCAGCTTGTGACAAGTCGTTTAATGCTAATAATATCATCAGTTTACGTTAAGGATCCATCAGCCTGCGCCATCTAGAGTTTCATGACAGAACTTGGTATATATTTCGATGCAACATTATTTCACCCATATTTTGACATTTTATTTTCACAGATGATATTTGAAACATTAAAGTAGAGACTTTACTGGCATTTAATATGCGTGCATATTAAATCACTTTTGTAAACTGAATTTGATGCGGACACCAGAATGGTACGTGGTCTCGTCTTTGACCCACATTTGATGAGAGTCAAAAAAATAATAATAAAATACAAGGACAACAAACAGAAAGACAGTAAAGATGCCATTTTATTGCATTGTAGGCCAGTTCACAAAATAATGACTCTTATGATCTGATTCTTTTTAATGAATCTGTCGAACAGACTTGTTGTTTCGAATCATTATTACAGCCAACTCACTGACTGAATCAGTTGGACTGGTTCTAGACTTACTGAACTGTATTCCTGTGCTAATCTAAAAATATTTGACATGCTGTATTGAACATTTCCTCAGTTCACCTGCTGGAGAGGCAAAAAGCTCATTTCGGGTGTCAAACCGAAGATTGTAAGCGTTTAATATCTTCGGCTGAGTTGGTGGATGGCGTTGGGCTGCAGGAGGAGGGGTGTTTGTTTCATGTGTTTAATGTTTGCTCCCATAATGCCCTGCAGGAGGGTGAATGGATGCAACGGTGAAGGGCTTCCGGTAATAATTTATTCAAATGATTGGAGAGGTGAGGAGAGCAGGTGTGACCTGATGCAGAGTTTGATTTCATCCAAACACACACTCATGTGCCCGAGGACTTGGCCGACATAGAGCCGCTTTTAGAAATTTCCAGTCAGTAACATCTTATTTTCTCCTCTTCGGGGATTGAGCCGGAGGAAACGGAGAGGTGAGGAGCAGATTCAGCGCAGGCTGCTGACATGGAAAAGCTGAGCGTGTAGCTACAGCTGAAGAAAGAGTGACTGGGATCAGACTTCGATGTCGTCAGAGTCTCAGAGCGACTCAAACATACTCGGGGTTTGTCCTCAGGAGGTTCATCGACACACGGACGAGAGCCAGAAAACACAGCCTGCAGCACTGAATCCGGTCCAGAACTAGACCTTTACATTTCCTGAAGAAAATATGCTATCTGTCCATCTATCATTCCATCATCCATCCGTCATGTGTTCTAGCGTACAGTCGTGGCCAAAAGTTTTGGCAGGGACATACATTTTGTGTTTTGCAAAGTTTGCTGCTTCATTATTTGTAGATTATTTTTCCACATTTCATGAGTCAATATTTACAGTGTTGACCTTTGTTCTTCATAACCTCTGCAATTCGCTCTGGCATGCTGGATATCTATGTCTATCTATTGTTCCATTCATTGTTTATTCTGTCTTTCTATCGTTCCATTATCCATCCATTGTCGGTCTATTGTACGATCTGTTGTTTCATCCATTCATCCATCCATTGTTTCTTCCATCATTCTATCATTCCATCCATCCATCATTCATTCTATCATACTATTTACTGTTCCATCCATCCATTGTTTATTCTGTTGTACTATCTATTGTTCCATCCATCCATCGTTTCTTCTAGCATTCCATCCATAGTTTATTCTATCATTCTATCTATTGTTCTATCTATTGTTCCATCCATCCATTGTTTCTTGTAGCATTATTGTTCCATCCATCCATCCATCCATC
>NW_015650016.1:152945-158286 GCF_001515625.1 Sinocyclocheilus rhinocerous | reverse complement strand
GAATGCTAATCAGCCATTTAAATGTAAAGCAACAAGCTCATTGGCTGTGTATGCAACATTAACCAATCAGCTTGTGACAAGTCGTTTAATGCTAATAATATCATCAGTTTACGTTAAGGATCCATCAGCCTGCGCCATCTAGAGTTTCATGACAGAACTTGGTATATATTTCGATGCAACATTATTTCACCCATATTTTGACATTTTATTTTCACAGATGATATTTGAAACATTAAAGTAGAGACTTTACTGGCATTTAATATGCGTGCATATTAAATCACTTTTGTAAACTGAATTTGATGCGGACACCAGAATGGTACGTGGTCTCGTCTTTGACCCACATTTGATGAGAGTCAAAAAAATAATAATAAAATACAAGGACAACAAACAGAAAGACAGTAAAGATGCCATTTTATTGCATTGTAGGCCAGTTCACAAAATAATGACTCTTATGATCTGATTCTTTTTAATGAATCTGTCGAACAGACTTGTTGTTTCGAATCATTATTACAGCCAACTCACTGACTGAATCAGTTGGACTGGTTCTAGACTTACTGAACTGTATTCCTGTGCTAATCTAAAAATATTTGACATGCTGTATTGAACATTTCCTCAGTTCACCTGCTGGAGAGGCAAAAAGCTCATTTCGGGTGTCAAACCGAAGATTGTAAGCGTTTAATATCTTCGGCTGAGTTGGTGGATGGCGTTGGGCTGCAGGAGGAGGGGTGTTTGTTTCATGTGTTTAATGTTTGCTCCCATAATGCCCTGCAGGAGGGTGAATGGATGCAACGGTGAAGGGCTTCCGGTAATAATTTATTCAAATGATTGGAGCAGTGAGGAGAGCAGGTGTGACCGTTTGATTTCTTTGATTTCATCCAAACACACACTCATGTGCCCGAGGACTTGGCCGACATAGAGCCGCTTTCCAGTCAGTCCAGTCAGTAACATCTTATTTTCTCCTCTTCGGGGATTGAGCCGGAGGAAACGGAGAGGTGAGGAGCAGATTCAGCGCAGGCTGCTGACATGGAAAAGCTGAGCGTGTAGCTACAGCTGAAGAAAGAGTGACTGGGATCAGACTTCGATGTCGTCAGAGTCTCAGAGCGACTCAAACATACTCGGGGTTTGTCCTCAGGAGGTTCATCGACACACGGACGAGAGCCAGAAAACACAGCCTGCAGCACTGAATCCGGTCCAGAACTAGACCTTTACATTTCCTGAAGAAAATATGCTATCTGTCCATCTATCATTCCATCATCCATCCGTCATGTGTTCTAGCGTACAGTCGTGGCCAAAAGTTTTGGCAGGGACATACATTTTGTGTTTTGCAAAGTTTGCTGCTTCAGTATTTGTAGACTATTTTTCCACATTTCATGAGTCAATATTTACAGTGTTGACCTTTGTTCTTCATAACCTCTGCAATTCGCTCTGGCATGCTGGATATCTATGTCTATCTATTGTTCCATTCATTGTTTATTCTGTCTTTCTATCGTTCCATTATCCATCCATTGTCGGTCTATTGTACGATCTGTTGTTTCATCCATTCATCCATCCATTGTTTCTTCCATCATTCTATCATTCCATCCATCCATCATTCATTCTATCATACTATTTACTGTTCCATCCATCCATTGTTTATTCTGTTGTACTATCTATTGTTCCATCCATCCATCGTTTCTTCTAGCATTCCATCCATAGTTTATTCTATCATTCTATCTATTGTTCTATCTATTGTTCCATCCATCCATTGTTTCTTGTAGCATTATTGTTCCATCCATCCATCCATCCATCATGTGTTCTATCATACTATTTATTGTTCCATCCATCCATCGTTTCTTCTAGCATTCCATCCATCCATTGTTTGTTCTGTTGTACTGTCTATTGTTCCATCATCCATCCATTGTTGGTCTATTGTACTATCCATCCATCTTCATTAATTCCATTGTTCTATTGTTCCATCCATCCATTGTTTCTTGTAGCATTATTGTTCCATCCATCCATCATTTATTCTGTTGTACTATCTATTGTTCCATCCATTGTTTTTTTTTCTAGCGTTCTATCGTTTGTTCCATCCATCCATCGTTTCTTCTAGCATTCCATCCATCCATTGTTTATTCTGTTGTTCTGTCATTCCATCATCCATCCATTGTTGGTCTATCATACTATCTATTGTTTCATCCATCCATCCATCCATCACCAATTCTGTCATTCTATCTATTGTTCAATCCATCCATGTTTCTTCTATCATTCTTGCTCGTTTGTTCACTCGCTCATTTGTTCATTCTGTCATTTATCTTATCTATCATTCTATCTGTCTTTCTGTTGTCCTATCGCGATATCTATCTATCTATCTATCTATCTATCTATCTAGGAAGCGTTCCTGGAAAGATAAAGGTCATGCTTTGATTCCCACAGTGTGAGACTGTAAATCAGCAGAGCTCATCAGACCACACACACACACACACACAGAGCATCTGACACCTGGAGAGGAAGCGTGTTGCGTGGTGGGTGGGCCGCAGCATGTGTTCATGTGTGTGTGTGTGTGTGTGTGTGTGTGTGTGTGTGTCTGTGTGTGTGAATGCCGGGTTTCCGTTTGACCTTTGATCCCTGAACTGTTGCAGACGTGACGGGTGAAAGGGCTCCAGCTCCTCGGCTGGATTCGGTTCTGCTGGAGCCTGTAATTATCGTTACGAGCTCCGGCAGATACGCCCATTTCTCCAGACCGCAGTAACGTGCCTGAACGAGTGCAGGACGTGTGAAGAGGAGAGCTGCAGCGTCTCAGCGTGAGCGCGTGTAAGCCTGGATGTCTGAGTTTATAAGACACACTCCTGCTCTAAAGCCCGCTGCTCACGCTGGCTAGCTGAATTTTAAGCCTCTCTAAACCATGGAAATGCCATGTTGATGCTCTTTGAAACTTTTCATGGTGTTTTCAAACTCTTTCAGTTGGAAAATGTCTTTTATAGCTGCACTTGCACGTGTGCAGAACACCAAAATTAAAGCTAATTTAATAATCAATTAAAATAATCAGATTTAACACCCAAATACAAACTTGTACAAAGATTTAAACTGCACATATGGCAGTTTTTATGTCAAGTTTTTAATGATAGAATTATGTTTCTGCTTCAATTTGTGATTTAAACATTTAAAAAAAAATTTAAGTTGTTTTCATGACAAATTTATTCAAACATGCATTAAATAATGAAGGCATCACTGACAGGTTAAGTAAAAATATTATGAATATTTATTATGTATATATTTAGCAAAATGTTCATTTGAATAGTTATTTTTTGTAGCTGACTATTGAGTTTACAGAGATTGAATGTCTGTTCTGAGGTTTCTGACGTTTCGTGACATTATTGCTCTCAAGCTGTTTTATTGACGTGGTTGAAACACTGATTGAACGTTTACATGATTCGTGACTTTATTTCAGAAAGTTGTTCTGTTTCTGATGTTCATTCATGTTTATTTGCTGCTATAACTAGTAGTAAAGGAAGAGATGATCACATTAACATCACATTAAAGAGCCACAAAACCACATTTGTTGATTGTCATGATAAAATTTGAAAGTTGAGACTTTGTTTCATATTAACAGTAACGGAACAAAGCTTATTGCAATTTTTGGATGGCAGGGCCTACAAATAATGATTTGTGAAGTTCATGCATCAACAGAAAACAGTATAGACTAAAAGACCGATCTTGAGATTTAAGAATCCATAGTATAGATTAAAAATGATAAATCCAGCACTAGCTGTCATGTACCTGTTTGCCACATTGCGCATGAAATAGACACAGATTTTGAGCTTCCAATACCATTTTGGCCAAAACCTAAAATTGCTGTTGGGGCAAAACATTTTTGATTGCCGAAATTTTGGTGAATCACTAGTTAAGAGCGTAATGTAACGATCCAGGCTTCTGCAAGCAGGGCTTATATGAAGATCTCTCTCTAGTCTCTACACTTTTCTCATTTTTCCGCAAGAGCTCCCTTGAGCAGAGAGGCAATTATGCAGCACTGTGGTGTTATATTTCATTCCATGAGCGTCTCTGCATTATACCATACCATTAGCACGCCTGCTAACAGCTTCATGCCACCCCAGAGAACCCGAGAGAGAGATGCTTGCGCTTTTAGAGAGAGTGATGGACAAACCGCATACTGGAGTGACACATGATTTCTGTGATTTGTAGTGAGGGGTGACAGATATCTGCAGTCCAGTTTCCAGTGACCCCTGGAGGTCAAGCACAGAGCTACACTTCTGAAAGTGATGCAGGACTGCAGTGTGTTCGCTGTTCTTCATCAGTATGAAGTGTCATACAGCCGACTTTGAGTCTGCAACAACTAATCGAAAAAATTTATACTAATCAAAAGTGTATTTGATTATTAATTAATCACTGCACACTGTGCACATAAAATATCCACCAGTCACATCACTTTAGAGCAGTAAATACATTTCTATGGACAAACGTGTCTGAGAGGATACACAGTGAGCTACAGCGGGAAAAGTGCACAATAGTTGTCCTAAACATGAGAAAGTTTCATATTAAGCTTCAAACAAAAGCATATGGTTTAACACTATTTGCTGTGCTTTGATGGATGCATGTGCTGTTTAATGCATTTTCATTCTACAGGGCCTGTATTTTTTCTTTGTGTAAATGTTCAAAAGGCACGTTTTGCAGAAAGGCTCGTCCTGACAGAAAGTGACACTCCTTAAACTTCACTGAACGAGCGCCGTTGTGCGAATGCACATCAAACAGACGTAGCGCAATAGAACAGGAGTGTGATCATTCTGACTGTGCAATGTTAAATATGCATTTTGTTGGATGTTAAATGCATGTTGAAGATGCTGTATGTAACAAGTAATTGTGTTTTTATGAGAGTAGCAGCTGTAAAGGGATTGTTGTAATAGGGTATAAATGTATATAATTACTACTCCAGTTAAGTATAAATGCGTATGTTTAGTCTGTCTTTAGTGTTTTTTTTTTAACTTTATTATGGTGGGCAAGTTGTAGAATGTAATGTATATATTAACCTTATTTACATTCTTCTGTTTGCACATTGAGCAGCATATAATACGTTTTTTAAAGTAAAATACTGAAAAAAAAGGCTTTTTTTAATACAATTAATCAAAGATGTAATCGGCAGGTTAATCGATCAAAATAATTGGTAACACTTTACAGTAAGGTCTTGCTTGTTAACATTAGTTAATGCATGAACTAACATGAACTATGAACAATATATTTTTACAGCATTTATTAACCATAGTCAGTGTTAGTTAACATACAACTTTTGGTTTTAATAATGTATTAGTCACACACACACACACACACACACACACTCACACACACACAC
>NW_015650016.1:148392-152701 GCF_001515625.1 Sinocyclocheilus rhinocerous | reverse complement strand
ATAAATGTCTTTACTGTCACTTTTGATCAGTTTAATGCATCTTTGCTGAATAAAATTTTTTTAATTTCTTTTAAAAATATATAAAAATTGTACTGACAACAAACCTTTGGACAGTAGTGTGTGTGTGTTGATACACACACACACACACACATACACACACACAACTACACACACACACACACACACACGTATGTATATATATATATATATATATATATATAACAAAGATAAAGCACAAAGCAAAAATACTAACTAGCATAATTACAAAAACATACCAAAATTAAAAGACTGAAAATATTACAAAAATTAATATATTAATAAAGATTCTTCAAAATATATTTTTCTTTATCTTCAATTTTCATTTTTTCAAGTTCACTCACTCACACACACACACACTCACTCACAGACACTCTCACACACACACACACACACACTCATTAGGAGGACGTTTTGCAGGACGTGAGCTCTGGTTTGTCTCTGGTTTGTCTCAGGCTGTTCTCTGTTGTGTTCAGATGAGACTAGGGGGTTTTTCGGAGATGGTTTCCTCTGAGCGCCGCAGGCCTGAACAGCATGTTCAGGTGTTTTGGGCTTGATTTTTGTTCGTTTCACTGAAACTTTTAAGCACTTAGTATGAACCAAGCCTGAAGGTATAACGAGAAACTGTCTGAAACAGGCACCTTGCAGCTAAATGTCAGTGTATGTTGATTAATTTGGTTGCTAAAATTGCTTCCTATTCTCGCTTTCAAATAAACCTGGCATTATAAACCATGAATATTGTTGGCTCTGTGATGAATTGCTTATGTAGGTCCCTTTGTATAAAAGCGCCTGCTAAATGCATAAATGTGTAAAATAGAAAAGCATGCTGAAACCAGCACAGACTGTTGATATTTTGTCGTCTCCTGTCTTCGTTTGGCAGAAATCCGAGGCGGTCGCGCTCCTAAAGACAGTCCGGTCCGGCAGCTTCCTCTATACGACACTCCGTACGAGCCGGAGGAGAACGGAGGAGATCCAGACGGAGGTGTGTGTTCCCGCGAGAGCAGATTACCGCAGGACGACGAGAGGCCGCCGGAGGAGTACGACCAGCCCTGGGAGTGGAAGAAAGACCGCATATCCAAAGCCTTCGCAGGTTCGGCTATATATTTGTGATGGTTGTTTTTCCAGTAGTCATTAATAATACTGAACAGTCAGAAATATTACAAGTCCTGTGTCCGGTTCTGTTGGTGGTGGTGGGTGATGTTGGGGAGTTACTAACTCAAGTAGTGAGGCTACTAACTTAGTTGCTCAGCTGTCTCCGAAACACTAGCTTTTCTACTAAAGAGTTTTTTTTCCCGGTGTTGTAGTGCTTCATTTTAGTGAGTTGGTTCATCTAAATGATTCATATAAATAAACTGGTTGAAAAGGATTCATGCAATGGTTCGTTCGAACCCCTGTGTGGCATTTTGTAGCAAAATATTTCGTAAAATACTGCAGTTTACAACTCAAGCGATGGTCATACTACACTTCCAGTTATATGCATGCAAATACAGGAGACCGGAAACACAAGCTGATGCGAAATGATGAACTCTGACCTATGAATTTGTATCATGTGAACATGTGACCTGTAGAAGAAATTAAAATTGAATTAAAAGCAAGCAAACTTTAAATCTGCAGTACTGCATTGTTGCAGTAAAGTGCATGTTGTTGTATTTTGTTTGTATTCTTTTAAAAAAAGACGCCACTGAGTGTGTCGTCATATTATACGACCATTGCAGAGTTTGTAGAAATCATGCACGCTCAAAGTCTAGTGTAACTGCGGCATCGTTTATATAAATTAGGGCATTTTCTCTTTGCTATTTATTGAATGTGTTTGCTGAAAGTTCATTTTTGTGTTTTGGCTGTGATTGCTAATTAAATCCTAGTTTCTCACTGGTGGAGGTCTCACTCTTTACTGAATAGGTTGGAGCGTAAATTCTCAAACATTTTCATTGCAAATCAACTTGAATGTCTAAACAGGCTCATTTTAATATCTCAGCCGTTGCCGGATCCGCCTGTTTCTGGGAATGCTGGGAGATTTTCTGCTTCCTCTCTCTCTGAATGCTTTGTTCCTCAGTCGAGACTTCAGGACCGGCTCATTTCAGTTCCTAAAGGGCCAGTTCACCCAAACATGTAAATTCTGTCATAATTTACTCACCCTCAGGTTGTTCCAAACCTGAATGTATTTCATTAAGCTGGTTCACACAAAAGATGATATTTTGAAGAACGCTGGTAACCAAACAGTTGCTGGTTATGTAGGTCCCTTTGTATAAAAGCGCCTGCTAAATGCATAAATGTGTAAAATAGAAAAGCATGCTGAAACCAGCACAGACTGTTGATATTTTGTCGTCTCCTGTCTTCGTTTGGCAGAAATCCGAGGCGGTCGCGCTCCTAAAGACAGTCCGGTCCGGCAGCTTCCTCTATACGACACTCCGTACGAGCCGGAGGAGAACGGAGGAGATCCAGACGGAGGTGTGTGTTCCCGCGAGAGCAGATTACCGCAGGACGACGAGAGGCCGCCGGAGGAGTACGACCAGCCCTGGGAGTGGAAGAAAGACCGCATATCCAAAGCCTTCGCAGGTTCGGCTATATATTTGTGATGGTTGTTTTTCCAGTAGTCATTAATAATACTGAACAGTCAGAAATATTACAAGTCCTGTGTCCGGTTCTGTTGGTGGTGGTGGGTGATGTTGGGGAGTTACTAACTCAAGTAGTGAGGCTACTAACTTAGTTGCTCAGCTGTCTCCGAAACACTAGCTTTTCTACTAAAGAGTTTTTTTTCCCGGTGTTGTAGTGCTTCATTTTAGTGAGTTGGTTCATCTAAATGATTCATATAAATAAACTGGTTGAAAAGGATTCATGCAATGGTTCGTTCGAACCCCTGTGTGGCATTTTGTAGCAAAATATTTCGTAAAATACTGCAGTTTACAACTCAAGCGATGGTCATACTACACTTCCAGTTATATGCATGCAAATACAGGAGACCGGAAACACAAGCTGATGCGAAATGATGAACTCTGACCTATGAATTTGTATCATGTGAACATGTGACCTGTAGAAGAAATTAAAATTGAATTAAAAGCAAGCAAACTTTAAATCTGCAGTACTGCATTGTTGCAGTAAAGTGCATGTTGTTGTATTTTGTTTGTATTCTTTTAAAAAAAGACGCCACTGAGTGTGTCGTCATATTATACGACCATTGCAGAGTTTGTAGAAATCATGCACGCTCAAAGTCTAGTGTAACTGCGGCATCGTTTATATAAATTAGGGCATTTTCTCTTTGCTATTTATTGAATGTGTTTGCTGAAAGTTCATTTTTGTGTTTTGGCTGTGATTGCTAATTAAATCCTAGTTTCTCACTGGTGGAGGTCTCACTCTTTACTGAATAGGTTGGAGCGTAAATTCTCAAACATTTTCATTGCAAATCAACTTGAATGTCTAAACAGGCTCATTTTAATATCTCAGCCGTTGCCGGATCCGCCTGTTTCTGGGAATGCTGGGAGATTTTCTGCTTCCTCTCTCTCTGAATGCTTTGTTCCTCAGTCGAGACTTCAGGACCGGCTCATTTCAGTTCCTAAAGGGCCAGTTCACCCAAACATGTAAATTCTGTCATAATTTACTCACCCTCAGGTTGTTCCAAACCTGAATGTATTTCATTAAGCTGGTTCACACAAAAGATGATATTTTGAAGAACGCTGGTAACCAAACAGTTGCTGGTAGCCATTGACTTCCATTGTATGGAAGAAAATACTATGGAAGTCAATTGCTACCGTCAGCTGTTTGGTGACCAACGTTCTTCAAAATATCATCTTTTGTGTTCAGCAGAAGAAAGAAACTCACACAGTTTTGGAACAACATGAGGGTGAGAAAATGACAGAATTTTCATTTTTGGGTGAACTCTCCCTTATCTCTCTGGAGATGTGTGTGTGTGTGTGTGTGTGTGTGTGTGTGTGTGTGTAACTAAACATAAAATGTGAAATTCAGTATCAGTCTGAAATCATTCTCATTTGTCATTACTGAAATCTATGGCAGCCCCACTGAAGACCCTTTGAATTGTGGGACGGGACTGTGGTTTTGTTCATATGTTTACATTCCTGGGGAACACACGTGTGTCTGTGTTTACCTGCACATTAACACCCGTCAATCCAAAATTCACAAAGAAACACTGATCCTTCACACACATACAGCAACCAAAAACTCAGACCCTCATCAGAGCTCAAACACTGCTGAATGTGAGGGTGTGTCTGACTAACACAGGGTGTGTGTATGTGTGTGTGTGTGTGTGTGTGTGTGTGTG
>NW_015650016.1:143608-147370 GCF_001515625.1 Sinocyclocheilus rhinocerous | reverse complement strand
GCTTGGAACAACATGAGGGTGAGTAAATGATGACAGGAAGATCATTTTTGGGCGAACTGTCCCTTTACTCTCCGGGTGACTGCAGACGGACGTGTGTGAGAAAGTCTGACGCTCATCTGCGGACGGGTCTGGAGGTGTGTGTGTGTGTGTGTGTGTGTCCGTCAGGTGTGGTGATTGTGTGTCAAGTTTTGGCTCAGGGACTCGTGACTAACTCAGGTATAACTAAACATGGCTGTTCAACTGAGTTATTTGGGTTTTTTGACAAATAAAATCTCCAGCAGATATATTTGTGCATCAGTTCTTGAAAGGTGTTCCTTTCCTTTTCCTTTTTTTGTCCTGTGTGTGTGTGTGTGTGTGTGTGTGTGTGTGTGGAGCAGCACTGCTCTGTTATGACTGCATTAGTCGAGAGGACACGAGCAGCGGAGCGTCCAGGAGAGATTCCCACATCTCTAGATCCTCCACAGGTACACACAGGCTTTCCTCTCTGTCTGGATGGATGTATGACTGAATTAGCATCACAGGGGTTCATTGCTTATCTACCTTGCAGGAAAATATTCTTATGGTTTCTCTTTCTCTTAAAGAACTATTCTGGGTTCAAAATACAGATTAAGCTCTATGCTGATTACAGCTGACTAATTTGACCTGTGCATCAGTTTATAAAAACTAAAAACATGATACACTAAAATCAATACAAATATGAGAGTGAGTGAGTGAGTGAGTGACATAACATGTAGCCATTCTACTTGATATCTCTAATATTCCCTAAAGATTATATATAATTTGATTTGATCATTTGTGTCAGATGATTTTTGATCCTTAACCAAATGTATTGGTCACAAGTTAAAGTTAGCACAAAACTAGTGTGACTAAAACGCATAATTGCACTTTTCCTTCAATTTATAACACGACCATGTCAACCTGATAAACTATTTTTTTTTGCATAATATATGCAAGGATCCTAGACAGCATAGAAATTACATTGGAAATGCACTACTATAAATTCATCTGCCTAGAAAAGTAGTCCTACTTTAAAAAGATGAATTAGGTAACTGATCTCAAATGCTGTCGATTAAGCATAAGCTACATTTCTTGTGGAATATTCTTGTGTTTTATGCATTAATGTGTGATTAATTTGGATCTGTGTGGATTTTGTTTTTAACTGTGATAATCACTTTACTGTGTTAAATGAGGATCACGGCGAATCGTCTCCTCCTCTGAGAGCAAATCACAGTTCTTTGTTGTCAGTCAGACAGACGCAGCTTTCAAAGACTTTATTATTTCCCACATGTCTTTGTCCTACTTTTCGACTGCTTATACCTCTCGCCAATCCGCTTCAGTGTAGATAAAGCATGTTTTGACGTTTCTTTCCTCCAGGAAGCAGAGAAATCGGAAATCAGTCGTTAGGCCTCTGGCTTGCCACCAGATCCTCTCAGAGTAACCTTCCCACGGACCCTTAATACTCACATTGCTCTGTCTTCAGAAAAATGTTCAAAAAGAAATCTTCAAGGAACGTCAATCATAGCAGAACACCCTCGAGACGTCTGTTCAGAAGAGGTCTGGAGCCCGTCTCAACGCTCAACCCCTGATCTCAGAGGTTAAAAGGTCATCCTGAGGTCACAACATGAGAGAAATACTCATTAGGGTCTTTCCATAAATGGAGGCTTTGTGTATACAGCACTTAAAGGAACTGTTCACCCAAAGATGAAAACGAGCTGTAAATGTGCTCACTCTCAGGCCATCTAAGATTAGGATGAGTCTTCTCCAGATGTTAACTGATGGACTGGAGTGCTGTGGGTTACTTGTGGATTATTGTGATGTTTTTATCAGCTGTTTGGACTCTCATTCTGACGGCACCCATTCACTCTCCACATCTGTTCCCATGAAGTGAGTACATTTTCAGCTAATTTTCATTTTTGGGTGAGCTGTTCCTTTAAGGGAGAGGATTTTGGCTGTTTCTGGATCAGTGTCTGTTGAAGAGTTTTACATTGTATTTGCATTTCGCTAGTTTTCATTATTACATGAATAATGTAATATTCGCCACTCGCATTTCTAGTCCTGCCATTTTTGCGTGCCAGAATTTGTCTTATTTACATACCGAGTTCGTCTGTCAGCTTGTAAAATGCAAATGCTTGATAAGGATAAATGCAGTCGGTTGTGAAGTCGAGCGAACGGGAGAAATATTGCAGTTAGCATAAATTAGTGCTTTAGTTATTACTGAGCGCTACGGCGTATATGTGTTTCTATTTAATCAATCTTCATTTGGTCCGACGAAACACACAACATTAATGTGTGTGTGTGTGTGTGTGTGTGTATGTGTGTGTGTGTGTGTGTGTTGCATTCACTCATGCATTTATCAATGCGCTGCTTTCAGCTGGATGCTGATATGCTTGTGTAGGTCACTGCAGGGTTGTGCACTTGTGTGTCACCTAATTAGTCATCTGGTTATCTGCTGCCTCCTCACACACCACATATAGGCACAGAGTGATTGATGAGTGCAAATGTGACAACACTAAAGAATGTGTGTGTGTGTGTGTGTGTGTAAAGATAAACCCAGGAGGTGAAACTAAAATGCACGCAGAGTTTTCTGGAAAGCCTCTCGCCCTTTGAAAGCGCGTCAGTGTTACATATGGAAGAACTCTAAAAACTGCACTACTTACAAATACAGTGAGTGGTGACTAAAGGTATTTGGTGACTTAAGCAAGGGGTTTTCAAACTCTTTGATGTCACAGATATAATGACCTCTTTCCTAAAATATAAAGGCAGCTGTTTATTTTCATGTACAAGGAATGACTTATACTGCAGTGAAATTGCTAGTATAGTTCAAAGATAAGTACAAGGAAATGGCAAGCAATGCATTGAATTAAACATGAAATTTTGAAGTAGAAAGACTGACATAGTTTTTTTTTTTTGTATAGGCTGATAGTATAGTAATTTACCGGAAATTTGCTCAGCAATGGATGCTCTGCAATGAATGGGTGCCGTCAGAATGAGAGTCCAAACAGCTGATAAAAACATCACAATAATCCACAAGTAATCCACAGCACTCCAGTCCATCAGTTAACATCTGGAGAAGACAAAAGCTGAAACAAATCCAGCATTAAGACGTTTTTAACTAAAATACCATAGAGTCCATAATCCATAATAACTCTTCCTCCAGTGAAAAGGTGCATCTCCTGTTGTCTCTCACATATTTGTTTAGAGCTGTTTAAACAGTGCTTGATCTGTGCAGATTTCTCTCCTGATTCAGACCAGAACACTTTTTCACTGGAGGAAGCGTTATTATGGATTATTTTAGCTGACTGTATGCGGTTCAGATCACATGACCTGATGTAAAAGTAGTGCGGTTTTATTCACACAGTGTGGAAATGTAACACAGTCAGTTTGTTTATAAAAGCGTCGTCACTATGTGAATGTAACTGTATATTAACTCTAAAACAGGACTGACGCCTCTATATTGCACAGACATAGCCACAGACCGTCTCAGTCTGCTCCTGATGTTGCATGTTATTAATCCAGCTGTCCGTCTCAAACACAGACTGCATGACAGACACTGCCCTCTGTCTTATTCTCATGCTGCTGCTGCTGCTGCGGTGTGATAACACTCTTCTGTCATGATCTCACACACACACACACACACCGATGGCCTCATGGTGCTTTCATGGAGCTCAAAGACGCCACTTCAGAGACAGAAATGCCACAGGGCTTATCTTCACACACACACGCATTATGACCACACTCACATACACACTCACACACACACAC
>NW_015650016.1:138703-143306 GCF_001515625.1 Sinocyclocheilus rhinocerous | reverse complement strand
AAAAAAAAAAAAAAAAAACTGCTATTTTCTTCTTATTTTCTATAAATTCTGTCATCTTTTACTCCCCGTCATGTTTTTCCAAACCCATATGACTTTGGCTCATGTTTTTCATTAAAACCTGAGGTTTCGGGCCCTCTGTTGAAAGTCCAGGTGACCAAAACTTATAAAATCCGAAAATATTATAAAGGTGTAATAAAATCAATACATATGAATCAAACACTTTAAACCAAGTCTTCTGAAGAGACATGACCACTTTATAAGATGAGTACAATAATAATAACTTTATAATGAAGAGTCTGACTTCCTGAAAAGAATGTTCTTGAAAATCATCCTAAATCAGCTCTTAATGATAAGATAACCTCCAACGTGTCTTAAATCCTCTAATGTAAGATATTTAATGCATTTATTGTTTTATATATTATGCATTACAGCATAACACTGTCTACACATTTAACATATAACTGCTACTAGAGATGTGCACTTGTTCTGTAAAGTGACACCAGTGATCGATCATGTAAATCATTCGTGGCTATTTTTGATTTTATAGTTGCAACATAATTTTCAGAACATATGAGCACAGACATACAGCGGACACATTCACTCTAGAGAGAGCACAATGAATGCAACAGACGCACCAATTATGAGAGATTTAGAAAAATTGACTATTTAAAACACACAGCACATCATACATGCAACAACGAGTGCTGAACTCTCGTCAAGCTGGTTAGTGATGAAAATAGTGTGCACACTTATGATTATAATGACAAAAAAAAAAAAAGACTGCATTTGAGGTGTTTTTTATTGCGTTGATCTGTGAGTCTTCAGTAGGAGTTTGCATACAGTCATTGTAATGTTAAGCGAAAAAAGTTCGTAACCCTCACAATGCATTCAAAATATGTGTACTATTTTCACATTCCAGGTCCGTTTGGACCCAAACAATCATTATTTTATATAAAAATAAGTCTTATTTATTTATTTTTTCAGCCAAAACCATATTGTATCTGATCAGGAACTTTTCATAAATAAGTTAAAGTGAAAAAATTCCAGTGTTTTGACATCATTACCATGTTATTACTACAAAAACAGTCCATTTATTTCTAACATAAAATACAATCATTTTACTTAAACTTTTAACTTTCAGATGAAAAAAGTGATCCGTTTTTCATGCTGTAATGATTCATCAAAAGGTGACATTTTGTTGATGAACATGAATATAACACTTTTTTGACACTAATATAACTTCATAGATAATTTAACAGAAAGTATTTTTAACACCTAATGGTGCTCCATACATACCCGGGTCAAAATGTAAAAAATAAATAAACAATCAATCAATATTTTGAGTGTCTTAAAACATTAGTAAAGTTTTGTTCCCTTACTAAAAACTATGCATTTGTTAGACATTGTTTTGTATCTCTTTCAGGTCAGAACAGACCTGAATGCGTTATGAGGGTTAAGAAACTATTTGATTTCCGAAGTGCATGCAAGAAATGCATTTCGGAACATTCTTGCAAACATCTTAGAATTAATCTTAAGAAAAGTCTTCTATCAGACGCATCCAGCAGCAGTGCAGAAATCTGCTCACACTAACAGAGAGTTTGTTGGCTGCGCTGGAATGCCACAGAAACGGCTGCGAGCTCTTTGAAAAGGTGCTTGACTTTTCTAATTGCGTGCGAGGCGTAGACAACACACTTTACTGCGTTTCCACCGTATAATTACCTCACACCCCCGTGTTTTAAATACACATACAATCTGCCAGCGGCCGATCAAGAGGCTCTTTAGGAGAGCGAGCGTTCCTCGAAGCCGCATTTATCTTGAATTCAGTCAGAATGACGGTTCATTAGAAAGCAGAGGATGTAACTGAGTCTGCATGAATGTTTGATGCTGTTTTATGAGACTTCAGTGCTGTCAGATACTATTACCGCTAACCGTCAGTACATCAGACCCTGAGCGTTTAATATTTCATGTTGGATTTGTCTTATCGTGGAATCGGTTCACACTTCTTCATCGAGCCTAACGCTTGATCGTGTCTAAATGGCCCTTTTTTTTGTCCTGATGAAAGTGTGAAATTAAATCCATCCGGATCTGGATGAACCGAGCCTTCAGCATCTCAGCCGTAAGACTGCTTTCGAATCTGGAGCATGAGATAAACCGGCCAGCCTGCCTGAGTCCTGCCCAGGGGAATTGTGGGAAATTGAGGCAGCTTCTTTTGCACACTCTGTTCCCCCAATTATGCTGGCGGTTCAAGGAAAGGACAGCAAACAGACACTGTGTGTAAGACTAACTCATCAGCTCGAGCCGTGGCAGATCGGGGAGCTCCGCTAAAGTTCAAAGCTGTCGCTGGCTGTATATATGTGAGTGTGCAGCAATATTCATCTGAGGCTGGTGCTTGTAATATTGCTGCACTTCTGCCACTTTTATTAAATTGGCTATTATTTGGTGACAGCGGGTTCCTCAATCGTTGTAATTTGATAAAATGAGCTGTGAGAGAGAGCAGAAGAGCGTCTGTCAAATTCACAACAACTCTGTTACTGTTCTTGAATGGCCCAGCCAGATCCCTGACTTAAACCCAATTGAGCATCTCTGGAGAGACCTAAAAATGGCTGTCCACCAACGTTTACCGTCCAACCTGACAGAACTGGAGAGGATTTGCAAGGAGGAATGGCAGAGGATCCCCAAATCCATGTGTGAAAAACTTGTTGCATCTTTCCCAAAAAGACTCATGGCTGTATTAGATCAAATGGGTGCTTCTACTAAATACTGAGCATTTTTCAGTTTTTCTTTTTTAATAAATCTGCAAAGATGTCAACAATTCTGTGTTTTTCTGTCAATATGGGGTGCTGTGTGTACATTAATGAGGGAAAAAAATTAACTTAAATGATTTTAGCAAATGGCTGCAATATAACAAAGAGTGAAAAATTTAAGGGGGTCTGAATACTTTCCGTACCCACTGTATATAATTATAGAATTTATTTGACATATTGCAATATGTATTGAATATGTAAAAATGAATGCAATCTTCCGTTGAAATCCCTTCGGCTCAATTAATTTCGCGTTTTCACATTATAGCATAAGCCAAAATTCTTGCCAGAGCCCTGAAACGAACAAAGTGTCCTGAGTCCTGCCCAGGGGAATTGTGGGAAATTGAGGCAGCTTCTTTTGCACACTCTGTTCCCCCAATTATGCTGGCGGTTCAAGGAAAGGACAGCAAACAGACACTGTGTGTAAGACTAACTCATCAGCTCGAGCCGTGGCAGATCGGGGAGCTCCGCTAAAGTTCAAAGCTGTCGCTGGCTGTATATATGTGAGTGTGCAGCAATATTCATCTGAGGCTGGTGCTTGTAATATTGCCGCACTTCTGCCACTTTTATTAAATTGGCTATTATTTGGTGACAGCGGGTTCCTCAATCGTTGTAATTTGATAAAATGAGCTGTGAGAGAGAGCAGAAGAGCGTCTGTCAAAGCAGCGGTGTGTAATTGCTGTTGTAAGTGGTGTTGCTGCACCTTTTTGCAATCATAAAATCATTTCTTTTTGAGAGTAACGGCAAACGCAAACGATACTCTCGAGTCCTCGTGATCCCGCTGTTCCTGCTTCATGTGTCTGAGAGGGTTTTCACACTCACTCTTTAAAAGAACTAAACTCTGCCGCATTACCGACAGGACCGAGCGCTTTCAAAGAACTCCTCCGAATGCCTGAACATGCAAACAGCTTTTTGGCTTAACACAAGAAGCGTTACAGCCTCTCAACTGAGTTCACCTTCAGTGCGGAAGAGCCCATATACACAGTGCATCTTATCTGGGTGGCAGCGAATGCGTGCGACCGGTGCGAAGAGAGAGGCGAAGCTCCGCTCTCCCAAAACAATTACACACTAATCTGCGGCACCCATTTTATTAAATTGGCTATTATTTGGTGACAGCGGGTTCCTCAATCGTTGTAATTTGATAAAATGAGCTGTGAGAGAGAGCAGAAGAGCGTCTGTCAAAGCAGCGGTGTGTAATTGCTGTTGTAAGTGGTGTTGCTGCACCTTTTTGCAATCATAAAATCATTTCTTTTTGAGAGTAACGGCAAACGCAAACGATACTCTCGAGTCCTCGTGATCCCGCTGTTCCTGCTTCATGTGTCTGAGAGGGTTTTCACACTCACTCTTTAAAAGAACTAAACTCAAAACTTCACTTCAGCCGTGACTGGGTCTCTGTCTGTTTTCCATTCACTAATGTTGATTTATTTATTTTATTTTATTTTAATTATTTATTTTATTTTTGTTTTATATTTAGTTGGATGCTTGAGAATAAATATTTCTGTAAATGTGTTAATGAGATTTAATCATATCATATTTATTATATATATATTTGTGTGTGTAGATAGATAGATATCTAGATAAAGCTAGAGTATATATATACATTAATAAATACAAATCATTTTTATTTATTTTTAATGTATGTATATATATATATATATATATATATATATATATATTAATTTAAATACATTTAAATATTTTACTCATATGAATAAATGAAAAAAAATATTTGTATTTATGTACTTATATATATATATATATACAGTGGGTACGGAAAGTATTCAGACCCCCTTAAATTTTTC
>NW_015650016.1:114464-134356 GCF_001515625.1 Sinocyclocheilus rhinocerous | reverse complement strand
TGCCGCATTACCGACAGGACCGAGCGCTTTCAAAGAACTCCTCCGAATGCCTGAACATGCAAACAGCTTTTTGGCTTAACACAAGAAGCGTTACAGCCTCTCAACTGAGTTCACCTTCAGTGCGGAAGAGCCCATATACACAGTGCATCTTATCTGGGTGGCAGCGAATGCGTGCGACCGGTGCGAAGAGAGAGGCGAAGCTCCGCTCTCCCAAAACAATTACACACTAATCTGCGGCACCCAATGAGAATTAGCTGTTTAATCAGGCTGCTGGCAGGCCTTCGCTTCACCCGCCGCGGAGGAAACTATTATATGAGCTGTCAAAGAGGCTGACCTCGCTAGATCGGCTCTGTTCAGCCAAACGCCGGCGGATAATAGCGACTCTGTCAACCGCCATCATATCATGAGTGCTAGTCGAGATTCCTGCTTAATGCTTTATCTAGAAGTTGCTCACGTAGAGCCCTCAGGAGTCAAAAACAAGGGCGAGTTCATAACCGAGTGCGTTTATCGGCTCGTGAAACGAGACAGCACAGTCAACAAACCGCCAGCTCTACTCTGGATGCGCAGACAGCTCAGGTGGTTCGCCTGTCAAGCGCTGAAAGCAAGCCAAATGAATCACAAGTGTGTTTGCTTTGTATTTCAGAGATCCATCCGTCCTCCGGAGGAGCTTTTGTTTGTGTGTACTGTTTGTTTTGGATCGAGCTGTTTCTGTCAGCGCACTGACAGCGAGACGATGCACAGAGAGCAGAATGAAGGGATTTGTTGCTTGTTTCATTAATAAATAGATGCGGCTCGGGGCTTAAGTGACAGCGATGTCTCATTTCTAACTCCTAGTGTACACCGACTCGCTCTGTGCTGTTTGCACAGCAAAGTTAGTTCATGGACAGAACCGGTCACTGCGAAGAGTCAAGATGCAAGAAGCTGCACTAATACACAGTGACTAATGTTGCGAAGGAATTACTGAACACAAATACACTCATGCACGCATCTGCTGAAGTTAAATTACAGTCAAATACAGACATGTGCTAACAAAAGAATTACCAAACTGTAACTCCTTCGAAATACCTTGGCCATTAGCAGTATAGTTTTGCAATACTTTTCTTTAAAGTACCTTGAACTTCCATGTTAATAACATGGCACTAACACAGTAATAACATGATAATAGTGTCGTTTCCTGTAATTTCTGTCCTTTAGTGTGGTTTTTGTGTGCTTTATGGGGATGCACGATATGTTGGTAAAATATATTTTTAATTTACCAGTATCAGTCAGTATAGGATAATTAATTTCTAATTTTTTATTAATAATCACAAAGGTGTTCGCGCATAGACACCACAGCCACATTTCTGTCTACTGAAGTTAAAATATAGTCAAATATAGACACATGTCAAGCTATGCTGAAGAAGAATCGAACGGTAGCTTGGTTTTTAGTACATTGAATGCAATACTTTTCTTTAAAGTACCTTGAACTTCCATGTTAATAACATGGTACTAACACAGTAATAACATGGTACTAACACAGTAATAATAACATGATAATAGTATCGTTTCCTGTAATTTCTGTCCTTTAGTGTTGTTTTTGTGTGCTTTATGGGGATGCACGATATGTTGGTAAAATATATTTTTAATTTACCAGTATCAGTCAATATAGGATAATTAATTTCTAATTTTGTATTAATAATCACAAAGGTGTTTGCGCATAGACACCACAGCCACATTTCTATCTACTGAAGTTAAAATAGTCAAATATAGACACGTGTCAAGCTATGCTGAAGAAGAATCGAACTGTAGCTTGGTTTTTAGTACCTTGAACTAACATGGTAATAACATAGTGATAACATGGTAATAACATGGTAATAGCATAGTCATAACATGGTAATGACATGATATAGTTCCATTTCCTGTAATCTCTGTCCTTCAGTGTTATTTTTATAGAAATGCACAATATTTTGTTAAAATATATGGTAACACTTTACTTAAAACGTTATATATAATGCATTATAAAATAATTTTTAATGCATTAATTATGCATTGTAATGCATTGTATAATCTCATGAATAATTGTAACCGCAGTTATAATACATTATAACACTTATCTATTCATTGTTACACCTTTAGAAAGCATAATGCATTAAAACACACGGCAAGCAGACCTTCAAATATTATAATGCATGTTCACTTTGGGTACAATTATTTATGAAAAGATATAATACATTATGAATAGCTTTATTATGCATTATACATAAAGGCTTTAAGTGTTACCAAATATATATTTAATTTATCAGTATCAGTCAATCTGGGATATTTAATTGTTTGTGCTCATTTTCTCTTTTTTTTCAACATTTTGATCACCTTTGTCCTCATCACTCACTTAAATGAATCTTTAAAAACACTTAAATATTTATCTTTAAATCTTTAGCAAACCTCAGAATGAATATGCATTTTTTCATATAGTATATTATCATATTGAGATGCCTAAATTCGCTTGCGGCATTAAAAATGACTGATTTATGTTTTTAGTGTTTTTAATTGATTTAGTCAAAATGTTATATAATTTTATTTCCAGCCATTTTTTTGTTATCATATCACATTTATTTCTATAGCGCTTTATACAATACAGTTTGTTTCAAAGCAGCTTTACAGTGATAAGCAGTAAGATAACAGAATTGATGATGCAAACTTTATTGTTTTTGAGACAATATTCATATTCTGCTTCAGAGCAGCTCTAAAAAAGCAGCAGTGTCTCAACAAGTCAGTTTAATGCTTTTCAGCTCAGTTCATGTTGTGGTTATTGACCATAACATTAAAAATAATTGTTGGTATCAGCCAGACTTTTAATATTGTGCATCCTTGTTTTTTTAGCAATCAGGTTTTTGGTTTGGGAATGGAGAATCAAGTAAAGCTGAGCTGCTTCAGTCCAGTAAGTGTTCATCTGGAGATATTACTGCAGTTATTCTGACGCTTACTTGATCAAAACCAGTCAAGATCTGACACGAGAAGCTCCAGTTGAAGCTGGACGATTGTACAGTTACACTGAAAGAGCTTTGACTGGATAAAACACTCAGGAGATTGTGTGTGAAACAGCAGAGTTTGATCATTAGTGATGCAGTGGTTTTCTAGGGTGAATCCTGAGGTCTGTAGGTGTTTGTGTTCGACAGGCAGAATCCTGAATGCTCTCCATCGCTGTTTGTTTCCTGGTTCCTTCCTGTTTCCTGTTTCCTGTTTCCAGTCTGTGACTGTCTGACCTGATCCTGCCTTCACTGACGCTCCTCTCTCCGTCTCTCCTGCCCTCCCTCTGTCTCTCTGTCTCTCTGTCTCTGGTTCTGTCTGCAGTAGAGATTAAAGTCATTAAGGATCTGCCGTGGCCTCCTCCGGTCGGGCAGCTCAACACCGGTCCTCCTCTGATGGAGGCGGTGGAGGCTCCGTCTTCTCCGGGACTCAGCGCCACAGCCTCAGCCTGCGACCAGCTCCAGCACGGTGGGTTCGGCCTCGCTCCACACGTCCCTCCAGACCCCAGACCAGTTCAGTTCAGTTCAGTTCAGTTCTCACACGCAGATCTCAGAGCCTGCAGGAGAAATAACTAATCACAACATTTCTCTAATATTCTCACATGTGTCTCCTGTAGAGGTTCAGTTGAGCCTTCTGGGCTATTTTGAAATGCAGTTTCATATCTCACAATGTGAGATTATTTCTCATAACTGCTGCTTGATTTCTTGTAAATTTGACTTTATGTCTTAGAATGCCACTTTCAATTTTACAGTGTGACTTTATATCTCACAGCTGTGCCTTTCTGTTTTCGTTTCAAACTCTCACAATCTCTTTTTTTTTTTTTATTAATTATTTAATTTTTATTCTGATTATAATTATTACTATTTAAATAATATTTGTTGTGTCTTTTCTTCAGAAAGTTTTCATGGTTATATAAAACTCAGATTTTTTAATATTTATATTTATTTAATATTTTATTGTTGTTGTTTTTTTTTTTTTTATATTTATTTTAATATTTAATTGGCTAGAAAGTACTCAGTCCAGTACTCAGCAACAATTGGAAAAGCCTTGGAAATATATAAGACATTCATATATATATATATATATATATATATATAAACTTTTTTATTTTTTGCTTTATTCTGAACCAGAAAATTAACTATTTATTTAACTATTATTATTAACTATTTATTTAACCATTTAAGTGTATTAATATGTTCATTCAGTTTAGTACATTAAGTATTAAGTATATTAATCCTGTATAAGTATATTAAAATAGTTTTCTTAGTATTTTTTATTTTATTTTATTATTATTATTAATTATGTTATTTTTTATTGTTACTCTAGATTGCGGTGAATAATCTGAACGGGCATCTGTGTGTTAGTCTTCCTCTGTTGAGGTTGTATTGTGCTGTTCAGCTGAAGAGCTTTCGCACTCATGAAGCACATATGCTCAGATAAAGTTAATGGGCTGCTGTGAGATTTAAGCCTCTTTCTAGCGCTACCGTCCAAATTTAGCATTTGCTTCCAGTGAAGCAGAAAATGAGTGAGGCTTGAGTCCAGCGTTCCTGAAAACACCTCGCTGGCTTTTATGGAGCTCGGCGTCTGCGGATCCAGCTCCGACACTCAGAAACAGCTCAGACGTTCAGTGTTTCCCTTCACAGTTTACCCTCTCCGTGTAACACAGTCACCAGGCTCCCGATTGCGTTTCAGTCCTTTGACAGGGAAATGTGGAAAAGCGATTGTCCCGTAGAGATTACAGATGTTCAGATCCTCAGGAATATGGTTTTACACGATCAGATGACGGGAATTCACGTTTCCATTTCAGACGTGTTGCATCGGGGTGCCGCCATAAAACCAAAAAATGCTTGAAAGTGGTGTTGCGTGTCGCCTGTGAGCGCGCTGGTGTCGGTGAAGTGAAGGCGTGTGGATTTGAGCAGTCGGGCGGCTGTAAACTAACCTGGATTGATCCTTTCCTCCAGAGATTAGCCGTAAAACGATCCCGTCGCTCCACTTCCTCGCAGGAATAAACAGGTTAAAGGGTCGTTTCACAGAGATATGCGAGTGATGCTGTCTGCCCTCGCTCAAATTCAGATCCCCAGACTATTAAAAACACTAAAACTATTCAAAAGAAAACAGTTTAGTTCATTTAAATAAAGCTGGAATTAAATCAGATGTATTAAATGTGAATTTAAACTGAACTAAAACTACAACTGAATTAGAAATTACAATAACCTGAACAGTAAAAACACTAAAACTAAAAACATTTGTGTTAGTTTAAATAAAGCTGAAAGCAAATAACATGTAGACTGTAAGATGTTTCCACCTATTTCAACATAAAAGCGTACGGTTGCTGTCTTAAATATAATCAACTTGGTTGTACAAGTCATTTAAACTAAGCTCACGTTAAAGAAACAAGTTGAATTTCATGTAACTTATTTTGATGAGTTTAAGTAATGTAAAAACATTAGTTGCCATGACTTAGTGATCTTATCGTTTTTACAGTGTAAATATTAGATGAAAAACTTTAAACTAAAGCTAAAATCATGGAAATAAGCGTAAGTAGAAGCACTAAAACTACTAACTGAAAATAAATAAAAACTGAGCTAAAACTACATTTGAAATGCAAATTAAATTAAACCTATATTAAAAACTTTAAATTAACATTTTTGTTCATTTAATTAAAACTGAAATAAAGTCAAATGTAAATATTAAATTAAATACTTAAATAAAAAACTTCAACTGAAATAAAACTACAATTGAAATAAAAATTACATTAAACCTAAATATTAATATTTAAAAACATAAACTATTTTTTTTATAAAAACAAAAACTGACATTAAATATATAAATATTGGATGAATCTTGAAGATCTTGAAACTGAAATAAGTTTAAGAAGGAGCACTAAAACTACTAACTGGAAATAAATAAAAACTAAAACTGACATAAAAAAGCCTAAATATTAATATTTAAACAGAACGAAAATGAAAAAAATTTTTTTTTAATTAATTAAAACTGAAAATTTAAAAATGAAAGCTAATTCAAAATATTAATTAAATACTATACTAGTATATAAAAACTAATAAACGAACACTGGTGAGGTTGGTTTAAAACCTGGTTTGCTTGGTTATGCATTTGTACTCAAGATATTATTTTAGTCATAGTTTTTGTCTTTTGACAAAATATCCTTTAACTTTTAGTTATGTCGTGTCTCTAAATGATTTGAGAATTAGGTCTAAAAGCAGCAGTTAACCTCACTAATCAACCAGCTGGTTATTGCACTACTAGTCGACCATCTCGTCATTTGTTCCTATATAGCGCCTGAAAACCTGTCGCATCAATCTGATGAGATTTTAATTTTTGCAGCTACTTGATGGGCCAGAAATTAAATTTGCATATAAATATCGTCGAACTCTTTTGTTTGCACCGAGAAAAGCCGGCGCTTCTTTTGTTTTGGCGTCTGAATTAATTGTCGCTGCTTTCCGGTCCTTTCTTCTGGGCTCGTATCTGCCTCGTGTCTCTGTAGAATGTGAAATAATAGAATTAAAAGCGATGTAGATTTCATTATGCGAGCGTGACTGTGGGGTTTAGCCCGCGAGGCCTGCTTTTCTCTGCCTTTGTGAAACACGTCGACTGTATTCCCGGGGTTTAATGGAGGAAAGAAACAAAAGACGAATGTTTTTCATGCACCAAATCCAGCTGATTATTACTGGTCTCAGCCAATCAGGACTGACGTGGTTTTACCCGCCTCTCTCGAGTCTGTGTGTGTTTGAGTCCGAGCGGAGATCTTAATTGCAGGCTGCACCCCGCCTCTCCCCGCTGACGGATCTTCCATTAGTCAATTAGTAAATGAGAATTAATTAGCAGCTTTAATTAGTCGACGTGTTCAGAAGTAACCCTCGTTGAGTGTTTCAGAATGGAAGTGTATTGTCTTGTTTACTTCAGGTTTCTTGTGTAATGCGCTGTGGAGATTGCTTAGAGGTGACAAACTTGTAATGCATGTTATAAATATCTTGGTCTTTTCAGCTTATAAATGTCTTTCCCTGATGTTCTTCCTGTACCTCTATAAAGCTGAGATGAGATGAGTCTGCCTGCCTCTGTAATAACACACATACAGTGCATTTATGGCTGTGTTATTGGTCATAATCAGCGTCCAACTGCTGCATGAATTAATGTTATCATAAACTGCACAACTGACCATAACTTTTGAAAATAATTGAAAGAATATTCTCAAAATTTTAGGGCTCCTGCAATGCAGAAAAGAGGGAGAGAATCATGGAATCAGTCATAAAAATGGAATTTAATGCGTAATGTGGAATGTCACAGAATTTGGCAAAATGTGGGTGAATAAATCAATAAATCAGTGAATCAGTGAATCAGTATGGCTGCACACTTCATCACATCACACTATGGACTACTGTTTGTGAATATTTGAGAAAACTATAGTCAAACTCAAAGCCCTTCACAACAACCTGCCAAAATAAAAGATTGGTTTAACTTGAAGAAATTATGACACAGATATAATATTATTGTAGAATATAATGTACTTCTAAAAGTAAATAAATACGTAAATAATAAATAAAATAGTATTATAATCTAAAAATAGTACATATATATATATAGAATTACCAGCTCTCATTGAAAATGGCTTTCAGATGCTTTGTCTCACTGTAAATGTGTGTGTGAACGGCTGCTTTAAACCACAGCAGAGGCCGTCACTGTACAGAAACACAGCGCTTAGTTCAGTTTGACAAGCGGCTTTGTATGTTTTCAGTGCATTGCGTCGTAAGTGATTCTGAAGGAGAGCGAAAGGGCACAGAGAAACTGCTCTGAGAGATGAACGTTTAGGAAAGGAGAAACGGCTCCGGCAGTCAGTGCAGGTGAAGCGCTTCAGTGTTCGGTCTATTAGACATGAAAAGGTCAGAGGAGAGTCTGTGTGCTCGTTGATGTCAGATTCATGACTCAATGCTGATTGGACGTGCCGTCGTCACGGTTACAGTCGTGTTCTGCTGGCTTGGAGGCAGACGCTGAGGTCATGCGAGGGTCACGGCCAGGTCACGTTATGACCACAAATCTGTAGGTTCACGCCATCCTCCGCTTCACCTGTGTGTGTGTGTGTGTGTGTGTGTGTGTGAAGCGTTTCTCTTTCATCTTTCTCTAACACACTCTTCTCGGCTCCTGAAGAACGTCAGATTGTCATTTGACGGTTATGATCGGCTCGAGAGGCACCAAGCACCTTTGCATGGCAGGTTTCCATGGTAACAGATCGTTTCTCCACCGATTTACAGTGTATGCCAACAGTAAACAAAAATTATGGCATTCCATCTCATGCAATATGCAAACACTCACTCACACACACTTTCACACACACACACACACACACACACACACACACAGACACACTCACACACACACAGATTCACGCACACACACACACACACACACACACTCAAAGAACAGCACACTACAAAGACAGAGAGACTGAGAGAGCAGACTGTGTTGGGGAAATGTTGATGAGGACATTAGAGGAAGTGTGTGTGTGTGTGTGTGTGTGTGTTCTCTCATGACTCTGTATCTCTCAGTCTCACTGTAAGAGTGTAATTAGAGTGAAAGGACAGTCTGATCTCTGACTCACAGGCTCTTTACAGCATCAACGATCAATTAAACAGAGTCTCTCGTATCAGAGCTTATTACAGTAAAACACTCAGCATATGTAGCAGTTCACAGCCTCACAGTGTGCTGAGCAAAGATTTATGGGTAAACAAAACTATTAATGTCATCGATTTCTTTCTCTTTCTTTCTTTCTTTCTTTCTTTCTTTCAAATCAACATCAAGATTTTAGATGTTAAAATGATATGCAAGTATAAGTCTATATTAATATGCTGGACGTGAGAGCCACTAGAGGCCAGTATGACTATCAACACGGTGTGATCACAACACCACAGCCTGACTGAAGCAGCAGCTCCTCACTAAATACTCCAGCTTTAGAAAAACTACCTTTCATGCATTTTACAAGTGCTCAGATAATGCGTACAAACAGGACTGTGTGAAGTCATAGTTCATCACAATTATTATCAACATGTTAGCAGTTTGGGGTCAGTAAAATGTTTACTCTTTTTAAAAGAAATTAATACTTTTTTTCATCAAGGATGCATTAAATTGATCAAAAGTGACAGTAAAGACATTTATAATGTTACAGAAGATTTCTATTTCAAATAAATGCTGTTCTTTTGAACTTTCTGTTCATCTGTGAATCCTGAAAAATACAATGTATCACAGTTTCCACAAAAATATTGTGCAGCACAACTGTGTTCAACATTGATAATAATCAGAAATGTTTCTTGAGCAGCAAATCAGCATATTAGAATGATTTCTGAAGATCATGTGACACTGAAGACTGGAGTAATGATGCTGAAAATACAGCTGCGCATCATAGAAATAAATTACAGCTTAATATATATTCACATAGAAAACAGCTGTTTTAAATTATAAAAATATTTCACTATTTTACTGTATTTTTGATCAAATAAATGCAGCCCTGGTGAGCAGGCGAGACTTCTGTCAAAAACATCTTACCAACCACAAAACTTTTGAACGGTAGTCTAAATATAATTTGTCACTTGGTTTGATATTTTATCATATCCTGTGAAGGCACAGCTGCCCAACCACCTTTTGAGGCCACTGTATACCACGGCAATGAATCTTCACCATATTCATATGATGACATTTACATGACAGGAAAAATAACACAGTACTATCATTTGTCCAGTAAAATCATGGCTGTATCACAGTACATGATCACAAAGCAGTAACATGGTACTGTTGTAATGTCAGCTAAGCTTATGTAAGCACATTCACTCAATCAAATGACATCAGGTTATGCTGCATACATATGTATAATCAGGATGCAACGAAGGCATGACAATGAGCATTAAAAACATTCAAACTAATAAAACAGTATGTGATTGAATATTAGCAGGGAAAATTAGCATTATGATCATGCAATAATGCTGAAGCAGCTCTGATGTGTGTGTGTGTGTCCGTGTGTGTTTGTTTGTATGCTTCTGTGAGTGTATGTGAGAATCTGTGTACATAAGTATGTGGTGTAAATCTGACACTCATCTGTTACTGACGCTCGAGGCATCCATCACATCCATCAGAAACATGAGCTCTCTCACTACAACTACATCCTGTGACCTCTGTGACCCCCGTGACCTCTGTGACCTCTGTATCTCATGTGGGACTGATAGTCTGGGCCCGACTTACTTTCTTCTTTTGTAAATCAAAACCTGTTTATAGACACAGATCAAATAAACTCTTCTGTGGAATGGTTTTTAAGGCATCAGTGATTGATTATGCTGATCTCGTCAATCTGCTGATGTAAGGTTTCCATATTCCAAAATGCCATCTTTCTCTTTCTTTCTTTCTTTCTTTCTTTCTTTTCAGCGGCTATATAATATTTAGTATTTCATAATATATTACCATTTATTCATTTTATTAATTGTTATTATTAATTTATTAATACATTTTTATTAACTGATTTATGTTAACATGTTATTAATTTTAATATTACAATTTAATTAATATTAATTTGATTTAATTGATTGTTTTATTATTTATTAATTGTATTATATTATATATTGATTATTATATAATATAGTTACAATAATTCACTACTCAATTTCACAGTAAAGTTAACATAAGTAAGGGATAATGTACAGTCAGCTGGTTATTCTCACAAAATAGACTCTTGATCAGGACCCCAATATTTTTGAATATTTGAATTTTAAATTTTTGAAAAATGTAATAAATTGTCAAAGTAATTTAAATGATAGTTTTCATTTATTTATAATATATTTTTATTTTTAATATTTTTATATAGTTATCTCTCTCTCTCTGTCTCTCTGTCTCTCTCTCTCTCTCTCTCTATATATATATATATAGTAATTTTTATATTTATATTTCACTACTCAGTATATAAATCTCATGTAGATTATCTATGGATAAGTCAGACGTGGTTATTGACTGACATGTCAAAATGCCCAAATGTTGCATAAAAAAAAATTGAATGAATAATTAAATGACTTTGCGGTCCAGCTGAAGCTGCAGTGTTTGTACGGTGATGTGAAACAGCAGCGGTTTATTGTATATTGTGTTTTCTGTGTATTGGGTTTGTGTGCATTTTCGATCACCGGTGAGCAGCTCCCTGTCTGAGCCCTGATCGTTCCTCATCCAGTTGTTTTATGAAGCGTCTCGCTCGTCCACAGCTCCTCTCGTTACATGCAGGATGAGCTTCAATCCCTCCGGCGCTCACATAGACTTCATTGGATTGAGTTACGGCCTGCAGGGAGTTTCTGCTCAATAAAACACAAAGCTCAATGTATGGACTCCTAGTCTTACAAGGTCATGCTGGGAATTTTCTTCAAAAACTATTTCTGGAGAGCAGTGACATGCTCGAGGAATTACAGGTCACTTGTGGATTTCATTTGAACATGTTCCTTTTTTATTATCATTTTTTATTAACACAAGGACGACCTCCAACCGGATTATTACAATTACAGAAATGGTTAGAAATGCAAAATTAAATAAAAATAATATTTAAAAAAATGCAAAAATGCAAAAAAGGGTTGCATTTAAGGTGTCATGTTACAGTATAATTATACAGTTATTGCAACTCCATCTCAGTGATTTATTTATTTTTTTTTCTGTCATGTTGGTGTTTGATCTTTCACTTGGATGTTAAAAGTTGCACTGAGTAAATACAGCTGGATAAAACAAAAACTGTCTTCATTTCAGGCTGCAAAGCAACAAAATGTGATTGTTTTAAAGGAGGCTGATTCTTTTCTACACCCACTGTAATCATTGCAATTACAGAAATAGTTACAAAAACAAAAGCATTTTTATTTGTAATTTTTTTGGGGGTTAAACTTTATTTTTAAAGTGAATTTGTTAAAGTATATTTATACAATTAATACAATATACAATAAAAAATATTTTGATTAAATATAATTTAATATAATGATTTAAAATATTTAGAATAACATAATTATTAAAAAAAATGTTTAAGAAAAATATAAAAAAATTATTAGAATAACTTCATTTATTTTTATAATATTTTGTAATAACTTGACAATATTCAGCTTTAAAAAATGGCTACTAAATAATGGACATTAAATATTGTTTCAAGCTCAAATAATTTTATTATATGAGAAAAGAGACGGAAATCAGTTTTCGGGTTGAAAGCTATGTGTGAGACATGTCATCAGTAGTGTACTTCTAACATGTGCTGTGCTTCTCCTGTTACAGTGCAGTTTGACGGCGTGGAGAAGTCCCACATGTCTCCCACTAAGGACCTGAAGTGTCGTCCTCTGCAGCGGCACTCAAGCAGCTGTCTGGTCAGCACTAAGATGAGCTCTGTGGAGCCCAGCGGGCCGAGCGTGGGCGAGCGCATCGACCCGTCCATGCCTCTGGAGAGCCAGTTGTGAGTCAAACATACGGCAGACGCTTCATAACGGCTCTGGCGCTCTTCTTCACTCGCGTCTCTCGTTCTGTTTGCTTCACAGCTGGTATCACGGAGCCATCAGCCGAACGGACGCCGAGTCTCTGCTGCGCTTGTGTAAAGAGGCCAGTTACCTGGTGAGAAACAGTGAGACCAGTAAGAACGACTTCTCGCTCTCGCTCAAGTAAGAAGCTCACCGTCTCACACACACACACACACAGATTATTCTACAGTCACTAACAGTGAGCTCTTATACACACACACACACACATTCAGTTAGTTTACGCAATTATACATATGTTTCAAAGTAATATTTCACCAAAAAAAAGAGAAAACCTCATGTCGTTCCAAAACGGTACAATTGACTTTTGTGTATTTACATACATGTGTATTTGTTTACATGGGTAAATATCAGTGTTATTTTAGGATCACTGCGAAGTCTATATAGTCTAGAGTATGTAGTCTGTATAGTTTTTATTCATTTTTATTTCAGTTTTAGTTTTAGGTAGTATATCAAGTTAAACTAATTGAAAATGAGAAATGTTTCGTTGTGCACTAGCTGAAATAAATAATTTAAAAAAAGTTTTCATTGCTACATCATTCTAGCAGCACGTTTAAAGGTGTTAGCAATGAGTTAAATCTAGTTATAAACATGCTAAAACATGTTAGCAATTTGCTAAAACAGAGACTTGTTAAAACATGCCACACACACACAGATTATTCTACAGTCACTAACAGTGAGCTCTTATACACACACACACACACATTCAGTTAGTTTACGCAATTATACATATGTTTCAAAGTAATATTTCACCAAAAAAAAGAGAAAACCTCATGTCGTTCCAAAACGGTACAATTGACTTTTGTGTATTTACATACATGTGTATTTGTTTACATGGGTAAATATCAGTGTTATTTTAGGATCACTGCGAAGTCTATATAGTCTAGAGTATGTAGTCTGTATAGTTTTTATTCATTTTTATTTCAGTTTTAGTTTTAGGTAGTATATCAAGTTAAACTAATTGAAAATGAGAAATGTTTCGTTGTGCACTAGCTGAAATAAATAATAAAAAAAAAGTTTTCATTGCTACATCATTCTAGCAGCACGTTTAAAGGTGTTAGCAATTAGTTAAATCTAGTTATAAACATGCTAAAACATGTTAGCAATTTGCTAAAACATTAGAGACTTGTTAAAACATGCTGACAATGTTTTGCAACATGATAACTCTTCTTAGCAATGTGCTAAAACATACTAGGAAAAGTGTTAAATACTAGAAACATGTTAGCAACATGTGAAAACATGCTAGCAACATGTTAGCAAAGTGCTAAAACATGCTAGCATCTTGTTAAAACGTGCTAGCAATGTGTTAAATCATGTTAGCAATGTTAAATCATGCTGGAAATGTGTTAGCAACATGATAACTCTTCTTAGCAATGTGCTAAGAACATACTAGAAGCATGCTAGCAAAGTGTTAAATACTAGAAACATGTTAGCAACATGTGAAAACTTGTTAGCATCTGGTTAAAACATGCTAGCAATGTGTTAAATCATTCTGGAAATATGTGATCAACAGGGGCGTTGCTAGGGTTTAGAGAAATAAGGGACTTAGCTCTGTTTTTTAACAAATCTCTTTTTTAAGTCACTTGTCGCCACCTGCTGGCGTTATGTTGTAATTGATACGATCTTTATTTGGAGCGTCAAGTCACCATGAAAAGGTGATTTAATCTATTTGATCGCTACGGTAGACAACAGTTTTTTAATCTGAACTATAAACTTTTGTCCCAGTACTTCTGTGATTTGAATGTTTGCAACACAGAAATTACGATACAAAAGACTGTTAGTGATGCTGTAAGTACACGTAAGGTAAGCGGTAAACTACCACAGCCAGCAGCGCAGACTGCTTTTCCTCACAGACAGATGGATTTAGTACTTGGAGAACAAATTAACATTTGTAAAACATATTTTATTTGTGAAGTGAATGGTCTATCTTCAAAAAGATCAGGGGCTTTTGGCAAAACATCAGTTTAGCAATGTGTTAAAACATGCTAAAAACATGCTAACAATGTGTTAAAATGTTACTAAAATTCAAGCTTAAGTTTGTCATCAAACAAATCTCTTACTGTTTTTTAAACATGTCTATGTAGTTTTTATTAATTTTAATTTCAGTTTTAGTTAGTACATAAAGTTAAACTAAATGAAAATGAGAAATGTTTTTTGCTAGTTAGCTGAAAAAGAAGTCAACACGTTTTTATATTTTCTTTTAGTTAACTTTTATTTTATGATTATCTTTTATTCCCTGCATCACTTCCTGCCAGTGAAAGCAGCATGAAGGTCAATAATAATAATAAAGCCGCTCTTCCCAGAGTCAGGTCTCATGTGTCTTTGTCAGGTTTGTGAGGTCAGTCGCTCCTGCTGACGTGTGATTTCTCTCACGTGACTTCTGACCTCTTCACACGTGTGCTGTCTCTGTCAGTCCTTCACGCTAACCTTTTCCCCGCCGCAGCTGGAGTTAATGTGGGCTGATGCTCATGTCTCTCTGTGGCGTCTGAAGCTCCTCTGACTGCACTGCTCCGGCTGAGATTTCACAAAGCCAATGTGAGCGTGACGTGACTCCCTCACCTTTAGAGCGGTCGCCTCTCATCAGCTCAGTCGGGACTCACGGAGAGTTCAGGACACACTGATGTGAAGGTCTAGTGCAGTGAGTGCAGGAGAGACGTCCGCTGAGGGATCAGCAGGTTTGTGTGTTTTAGAGCAGATCCTGTGATTTGTGACGTTCAGGAACTCAGTCTACTCAAGCTCATTGTGTATTTATGCACACGCGTGTGTGTGATTTGAGCTGTAAATTGCCTTAATGTAATGTAATTTAAATTGCCTCCATTTCTGCTCATAAATGTGAATTTCAATTTACTGAATTTCAATTAAAAGAAATTTAACACCAATATTTCTTTCAACCTTGTCAAAGATAAACAAAAACAAAGAAGGAATAAAATGAATTAATGAATTAAATTAATACATTAAATAAATGAATATATTAATAATTTAAATTATGCATTACATAAATTAGTAAATAAATCTAAATAAAATTGCATTGAATAAATAAATCCAATATATGAATAAACAAATAAATTAGATAAATAAAATTAATGCATTGAATAAAAAGCAATGAATGAATAAATGAAATTAATACAGTGAAAAAAATATATATATATATATACACACAGCAGTTCTTTCTGGTTCTGGAATCTGATTGGCTGAGAGCCTTTTCCAGCAGTGCGATATTCTAGTGATAACAGCACTCCAACCCTTTCACCGTTTGTATCACTCCGCTTCCTGTATTTCTCACAGCGGACGCCCAAATCCACTATAATTTTATAAATACAACTACTTTTGTGTCACGGAATGTAGTTTTAAGAGTATTTTAGGCAAGAATGTACTTGTTTAGACTTCAAATATGCAGTTTGTTAATAAAGATAATGTCTATTTGAAAATGAGCTCCAGGGCGTCAGCGGCCGTTCAGCGCTCATGAACCCACCGAGAGCAGCCTCACCTCGGCCAGATCTTCTGGAAATCAGTGCTGGCTCTGATGTCTCTGTAGTGGTTAAACGTGAGATATAATTCGTTTTGGGTAAAACTCACGGGCAGTCTTTGGTCTCATTAATCTATTTTTTGTTCCAGAGCAAATAGTTTTGGCTGAGGGCAAAGTCTCATAACATTATATTTTATATAACTTTAATGCTGTTTATCAGAGCGCTGCCTTTGTGGTTTTGACTGAATTGCCTAGCAACCTTTATGATGGCTGTTGTTGTTGTTTATTAAATATGATTATTCAATAAATAATATTTTATATAAACAGTAGTATTTAATAATAGTACTTAATATTGGGAAACAGTGTGTGTGTTCGTGATGGTGATTTTAATTTCATTATTCCGCCATTAGATGGCAACTGTTTTTCTGAGTGAGTCCGCAGTAAAGACTTTTATATTGAAAGAGACTGAAACAGGGTTGTAAATCAGAAAGTTATTTTTACTTTTAGCAACAGCTTGTAAGACGCAGTTAACAAACACACTGAGCAGCGCTGTCGTCAGAAATCACCCTTAACAGATGAAAGATAGTATGACAAAGATATCGCTTTCCTCAGCGGACATTCAAACTAATGCTTTATACAGCCATATCACACTGCTACTCTTGTGATATTGCTCATATATAGAATTTAGGAAATTAGTTCATTGTAAATGGTGCACAACCCTGGTTTTTATTAATGCACTTAGGCTTTTTTTTATTTGATCTTTTATTTGTTTATTTATTTATTTTCCCCATGCATAAATGTATTATCTGAGCTGTAATGTTATCTATATGATAATTTTAGTAGTGGGGCCTAAACGTAACCACAAAGTCTAAACTGAGGGCTATAGTTAAAATCATTTTCTGTGGTGATCAGCAGCTGTCAGTAGAGTTTACTTTGTATTGATCCTGGAGCATGTCTTTAATACCCAGTAAATCTTATTTTGGACTGAATCATTTATTCAGTGCCATGAGAACAAGTCTAAACACAGAAGCAGTGAGAGTCGAGGAGACCGTGTTTCTCTCCACGAGTGTTGTGCTAAAGCAGAGCTGACAACATGTAGAAAGCTTTGAGACTTTCCACACAGTCCGTCCACAGAGACTCTTACATGCAAATGACTCGTGTCTGAGTCTGCTGAAATATTAATGACACTATGAAACGCTCCTGTCTGTGCGCAGCATCACTGATGAGCACATGAGCCACCTGACCATAAAACCTCTCTTTCATTTTTGGTTCATCTATGAATCCTTAACATGTTATTAAGCTAATGAGATGATGCTCTAATTAACAAAAGCACACAAATAGTGCATTTTAATTAAACTGAACTGCCTTTATTGGTGCTTTTTGTATTGAATGTAGCGTAGCCATTAGTCCGGTTTTGAAATACTCGGTCTGCTGGCACAGGCTTGAGCCCAACGCTCATTTATCCTCCTTTTTAGGTAAATATATTATTCTTAAGACAATAGTATATAACAAATAAATAAAAATGTTAATATTATGTTTAAGTTAAGATTAAGTGACATACATTTTATACACGATATTGTCAATATGGCCTGTTTTGCTCTATTTTGTCAATCGTTGCGTCTCCGTTCAACACAGTGATGTTTCATTCCTGAATCATTGTTTTTGAACAAATTGAGAAAGAAAGAATACAGTGAGTAAATACACGAATAAATGAATGAATGCATTAAATAATGAATAAATGTAATTAATATTTTGAATAAATAAATACAGTGACTAAATAAATACAAAATAAATAAATGAAATTAATACTTTGAATACAGTGAATATTGAATGAATAAACAAACAAATAAATAATATGAATAAATGAAATTCATATATTGAATAAATAAAATAAATGAATAAGAAAACAAATAAATAAATGAACTGAATAAATACGTGAGTGAATCAATGATTCAATAAGCCTAAATTCAAAACTGCAAACTAGTACACTACTCTTACTATTTTTAACATATCTTTTTATGGCATAAATAGTAAGAGTAATATTGTAGTATCCGGTTCTGAAATCAGCAAGTGACTTTGCTTCATTCCTGAGTGAATCAGCCGATTGAATGAATCGAATTGAATGAGTGATTCACTTAAGACAGTGACTTGTCGCCACCTACTGGCAGTTTTAGTTTCATATTTAAAGCATCATTTCATAGTTCTATATTCAGCATATTTTATATTTAACACAGTACTCTCCTAACATTATTTATTTAATTGTAACTGCAATGTAAATGCATTCATTACATCTCTGAGCTGCATAAATACATAAAATGCATAAAAAGCCACTTCAGGTGCAGCTTCTGTGCAACTTCTGCAATGCAAAGATGGATTTTGGTGACATTGATTTCATTTGATTGGTATCAGCCCTATAGTGTCTTATTATTCTAATTGTATTAATTTGCATGAAAGATGACACATCTTCTTTACTAAGGTTAGAAAATTTGTCCCTGGAAATCATTTTAAAGGCGAAAACATCAACCTTTTTTGTCACTGGTTTAGGATTATTTTTCATATCTAAGTCTGCATGATGCTCTATAAATGGCATCTGTAGGTGATTTGTGGTTCAGTGCGGAGCGTAAGTGATATGGATGAGTCCAGTCTCTTAAAGATCTTAAAAAGCAAAGAGGCTTTAGCAGTAACCTGCTTTATGGATGGAGAAGGAGAGAAAATGGCTGAAGGGAGTGAAATAAATCTCCTCTGAATGGAGGGAGAGTAAAAGTTTATGAATTAGCAGCATGTTAATGTGCATTCGCAGCAGGTCCGCGAGTGCTGTAAGCGAACGGAGAACGGCTCTCTGCTCAAACACACTCTTTGGGCCTGTAATTTAAACACACATGATCTAACCCAGCTCTCATATCTTACTGCTCATCTCATGTACAATAAAAGTCAGCTTCCACAGAGTTACCTTTCTAAAACATCAATCTACTCAGGTTTAATTAACATCTGAGGCTTTGCTCTGCATGTTAATGAAGACTGTATTTTAAAGAAATGTTCTGGTTGAAATGCAAGTAATGTTAGAAATAGAAATATATATGAATGTTTGCAAGTTCTTAACTTGTACTGAACCCAGAACAGTCATTTAAAGAAAGGGACAAAATAAAAAGTATAATCGTATGGTTCCAAGCGACACGTGACTCATGCAGTTAATGAGCCGAATGCTGTGAATGTAGTGATATATATATTCACATATACATGTACACTGTGAATCATATCAGTGAACATTCGAGACATTGTCATGAACCGCAGTGAAGCTTTCAGATCCATAAAGTGAAATGAATCCTTGGATTAAAAGGGCAAATAATGATCAGGGCTTAAAGTTCTTCGGCACCGTGCCGGATCTCTGGCGTGCAGCGTTTGGCTGTGAAAAAAAATAATCCTACATTTAAAAAAAACTTGTTGATATCACTTTCGAGTCCATGAGTTCGGCTACCAATGGTATGAGAGGAGCACAGCTTTCACTCTCAACCAAGTTAACATTACTAGCCAATCAGAATGTTTTGCTCTTATAAACACGAGATGCGCATAATAGTATCCAACTGCAGAGTCGCATCCCTGATGAATGGAGAAGCGCGACACATTGAAAAAGCTGCGAGGCGCAATGCTCAAAGATGTCCATCTAGCGCATATTTACATAGAATAACTAATTAAAAAGCAGCAGAGCTTTGTAAACAGCTCAGAGTAATCATGTCATCTCCATAAGAACGATATGATTGCCAGAACAAATTTCGGGATTTTTGAAAAGGTCCTGTTCACACATGATCTCTTAATGATAATTTACCAGTAGGCATGGGCCGATTACCGGTTTCAAGGTATACCGCGATTTGAAAATGTAATAA
>NW_015650016.1:105112-114454 GCF_001515625.1 Sinocyclocheilus rhinocerous | reverse complement strand
GTGAGTGAGTGAGTGAGTGAGTGAGTGAGTGTGTGTGAGTGAGTGAGTGAGTGAGTGAGTGAGTGAGTGAGTGTGTGTGAGTGAGTGAGTGAGTGAGTGAGTGAGTGAGTGAGTGTGTGTGAGTGAGTGAGTGAGTGAGTGAGTGAGTGAGTGAGTGTGTGTGAGTGAGTGAGTGAGTGAGTGAGTGAGTGAGTGAGTGTGTGTGAGTGAGTGAGTGAGTGAGTGAGTGAGTGTGGGTGAGTGAGTGAGTGAGCGTGTGTGTGTGTGTGAGAGTGAGTGTGTGTTGGATGAGCGATTGATGACACACTCTTTGTCTGGGCTTTTAGCTGCGGTGTTTGTGTGTGTTGTGTGTGGTTTGTGTGTTTGTCAGTGTTTGTGTGTGTTTGTGTCGTGCTGAAGGCTCTCAGGGGTTCGTGCGGCTCCAGTGTTTTCTCATCTCTCTAATGATGATGAAGAGTCGTTAATGACAGGCAGCTAATCAGCCGGAGAGCAACGGGAGTCCTAAACCAAGATGGGTGGAAGAGATGGAGGAGTTGATTTATATTTAATGATAGCAAGGATAATTACTCTGATTGAAGGATGTTCTTACTAGAGACTAGTGGACTTTCATTTATATATATATATATATATAGAGAGAGAGAGAGAGATGCATAATTTGATGCTATATATATATATATATATATATACAAATCATTACAAATACGGTATAATGTGCTTACAAATGTTTTAAATGTTTGCTAATTAATTTTGTATTTATATTTTTATATAAAATACATGATCATATATGAATCAGAAGTTTAATATCATTTGCAAGAATTTTAATGTTCATTCCTGTTAATCATTATGTAATGTTCAATAAGTTCATTGGTAAGCATTTACGAGCACATTATCTCATATTTGTAGCTATGTGAGTATAAATTAACTAATGATCTGTTAAGCATTATATAATGCTTGTTAAAGATTTATTAATGAAAGTTATTATTAGGAGTCAACAGAGTTTTTAAATATATTATTTAATAGCATTTTTGGGAGCTGTTTAACATGTTTGTGAATATTTTTTATCAAAATCATTTCACAGTTTTCCATTAAACTCTCACAGAAACGCTTCACCACACAGCATTGGTTTCAATCCCACAATCCCTTGCATGAACCATAGAGAATGAGCTGAAAACGGCCCGTCTTACCGTATAAAACTCGCTCGTCTGCACTGTGCAGTAAATCATGTGGTGTGTTGGGCTAAATTTAAAATCACATTTAGTCATTTACCGTTCTCACCGTACGGTTCGTAGGCACATTATCTTTCATTTTTCATCACTAGTGAGATTGCAGCCTTTACTAATGTAATTAAGTGCTGTGTGAAGAGTGGACGAGTGTGTGTCTGGACTCTTTCTTTCTCTTAGTGTGAGAATAAGGCTGCAGAGACACAGGTTCAGCTTCAGGGTGATGCAGTTAATGTGATGTAAGCCTCATTAGGTGAAAAGCGTCTGCTAAATACCAAAGCAACTTCATTTAGTTTTCCATCCTTTTCTCTAAAGATAACCCAGTCATTAAACATTGCAGTTATGGACAATCTGCCTGCAGTTTATGGCCCAGTACATCCAAATGGTTTTATGAGACAATAATTTGGGACATTTATTATTATTATTATTATTATTATCATTATGATTATTATCATCATTATTATTTATTTATTTGTTTATTAATTAATTTTTTTATCATTTTATTTGAATTAAAAAAAAAATAATTGTTTTATCTATTTTATTAATTTTTTTTATTTTATTGCATTTTGTTCTTATATTATTTTTTATTTTATTTTATTTTACTTTACTTTTATATTTTATGTTACTCTTTATTTTTATTTTATATTATTTTTATATTATATATTATTTTGTTTTATTGAATTTTACAGCACTTTGGTGCAACATTTGTGGTTTTTAAATGTGCTTATAAATGTACGAACTTGAACTTGATTTTGCTTATTTTACTTTTTTAATTGTATTTTGTTTTTATTTTATCTATTATTTTATTATTTTATTTTACTTTTTACTTGTTTATTTTGCTTTTATTTATTTTCTATTTTATTTACATTTTATTTTTGCATTTTTTTATTTTATTTTACTCCGTTTTAGTTTTAGTTTTATTTATTTTTTTATTTTTTTTATTTTTTTTTTTACATGTTGTAGTTTTTGCATGCTGAATTGCTGGTGGTTGCCAGAGCGTTGCTGTGCGGTTGATAAGGTGATTTGGGGGTTTTCTAGTGTATTCTGGGCTGGTGTTAAGTGGTCACTTGATAGTCCAAATCAAAAGAGCCTCAAATCTCTATAATATTCGGTTCTAATAGTCTCTTGATATGACTCACTTTAGCACTTAGGATAAGGCCTTTGTTTAAAGCCTCAACCGTTAGTAAGAGTAATAATCAGCAGTACTAATAACAGCACACAGTCTTTACCACCAAAGCAACACCTCAAAACATCAGCCTGAGGTGTGTGGCTTCCCTCCGTCCTTGGCTTTTAATTTGCTTTGCATTCAGAGCCCCAGTGATAGCCGACAGCATTTAAAAGGCAGTACTGCTGCGCTCATTAAAGCTCGCCGGTCTCCAGCCCTACATTTCACTGCCACACGTGACGCGTTTGCCAATGAACTGCTGCTGTCTGACAACTAATCACAGGTTGTTTTCTTCCCATTAACCTCCCTCTCTCTGCTCCTCTACCTTTATTAAACGCTCCCTGCTCTCCATCTTAATCTACGTGTCCTCTTCTCTTCTCTCTCCCTCCAGGAGCAGTCAAGGCTTCATGCACATGAAGCTCTCCAGGACCAAAGACAACAAGTACGTACTGGGTCAGAACAGCTGCCTGTTCGACAGCGTTCCCGAGATCATCCACTTCTACTCCAGCCGCAAACTACCAATCAAAGGGGCCGAGCACATGTCCTTGCTGTACCCCGTGGCCATTCGGACACTATAGAGGCAGAAACGCTGCCGAACCAGGACATTTGTTCAGCGTTTACAAGACATCGACAAACTAAAGTGCTACTGAGATCCCGAAGGCAAAAAGGGAGACTCCTGGAAGCCTCATTCGTCTCGTCTCGAGGAACGCGGTTTCTCTGTCCTTCAAATGCCTTCTTCATGATTCCAAACCCGTTTTCTCCCTTTTTCTTCACATAAGTGGATCTTTAGTCTTAGACCTGCACCCACACTTTATCTCCGCTGTTACACACTGTACAGAAACACGAAATGTTGCTCGGACTTTACCTTTCGGATGTTTATAGTTACGATTTCTGGACATGTGAATCATTAGACATTCTTGAACATTAAAACGCCACAGTAAACGGAGAACAAAGACACTGAATCATACTGTAGCGAAACCTCATCGTCTGGACTTTCTGTGACGATATTGTCAATCAGTTGGGTTCGGTGAAATATTAGCTAATCATTAAACATGAACATTTTCAGATCATACAGAAAAATAAACCCCAGAAGACTGAAATCGAGCATTCAGCATTTTCCGGTTAGACCCACAGATGTGAAGAGTAATCGCTACGCAGACAGATCATTAAGTTCCTTAAAATAGCAGTAATAGCGCAGAGCGAGAGGAGAAGAGATGGATGGTGCCATTTAAGTGCACTTGGACATGCAGATCAGCGTGAAAAAGGACCTTTTAATTTAATGTTCAAAGAGAGTCACTTCATACACCAGAGTATAGGATGATCTTGAGCAAGGAGAATGAAATATTCCTGTATTGTCTACCTCAGAAAATCAATTTCGTTCGTCCATCCGCCGGTCGATAAGGTACAGTGACGTTGAAGATATCGATCGTCTCAAGTTCCCACCAAATTTTGCCTTTTGGTTTGAGAATAGCTTCTTCCTTGACCCTGATTTCTATGCTGTTGTGACTCTGTTTGGTTAATGCCTTATACTGTAAATGCATGGATTAAAAAAGAAAACAAATGGAGAACGCTGTCGTTCGATGAATGTTTAGTGGCTGTAATTTATTATGGAGAAAAAAATAATGCTATTGCTGATGTTTTAGTCCAGCTAAGACAATGTTCTTGGCCGGTGTGTGTGTGTGATATATCTGACCTTTATAAAGTGTGTCATATATCTGACGTGTCTTCGCGATTGTCCCCACCTGAATACTCTGATTGGATGCTGCTTGCCATGGAAACCATTTAGAGCAGTTCAGCCAATCAGAGCGCAGATTTGTCCTGACCCTTCCTCTGACCTCTGGTTTTCCTCATTTGCCATCGTCCGGTTTCTTTCGTGTCATTGTTTTTCTCTCTCTCACTCGGCGTGTTTGTTTAAAGCATGATGCCCGACACAGTTGTGTTACGGATATAAAGCCTGTGTGATTGGATTACTGTCAATCCTTGTGTTTCATTCTTGTTTTCAGTTTTCAGTTCATCGTTTCCCTCTCTGATACAATTTCTGTATTCCTTCAACCCTTAAAGGGACAGTTCCACCCAAAAAATGAAAATTGTCATCATTTACTGACCTTCATGTCATTATTTTGCTGAATGTCTGTCTTTGGCTGTTCTTCTCCATACAGTGAGAGTTAATTCAGAAGAGTTAATTCAACTTCAAAAATATCAAAAATCACCCAAAAGGTATCAAAAAGTATCATAATACTAATTTTGAATATGCAAGAAATACACAAAAAAATTGAGAAATATTATTACAATTTCAAACAGCTGTTTTCTATTGCGAATATCTGTTATAATGTAATTTATTTCTGTGATGCGCAGCTGTATTTTCAGCATCATTACTCCAGTCTTCAGTGTCACATGATCTTCAGAAATCATTCTAATATGCTGATTTGCTGCTCAACAAACATTTCTGATTATTATCAATGTTGGAAACAGTTGTGCTGCACAATATTTTTGTGGAAACTGTGATACATTTTATTTTTCAGGATTCACAGATGAACAGAAAGTTCAAAAGAACAGCATTTATTTGAAATAGAAATATTGTGTAACATTCTAGTAACATTGTAACATTGATAAAAAAAAAAAAAAACCCTGATCCCAAACAGTAGTGTAGATGACCTCAAAGCTAACTGGCTAAATGGACATGGAGTAAAAACTCTTAAATCTCATTCATGTACATTTAAATATGCCGTATCAAGATGCAAATTGTTTGAAAATGCATGTTTGTGAGTAAATGACAACAGCATTTTCACTTTGGCCTGAACTGTCCCTTTAAAAGATTACAAGTTAATGAGGATCGAGGTAAATCTGTATGAAAATCCCAACTGTCATGCATTAACACTCCAACATTTATTCCTAGACTAACTTCTCCATGACATGCACCACGCTGTGCGTCCTTCATGCCTTTACACTGAAATGTCAAACTGTGAATGCTCTCCACAGCATCTCATTATAAACTGGTGTAGGTATTTTCCAGTCATTCTGTAACTACTAAAATGCCTTTGTGTCTCTGTCAGATGGGCTCAGGAGAGAGAGAGACTGTTTTACATGCCGTTCAGTAGAAACATGCTTTAATAAGAGAGCAGAGAGCACCGGTCAGTGCACTCACACACTAACTGATCCATTCGAAATGAATATGAGAAGAAAACTTAGACCTGAGAATTAATCTGTGCAGTAAAAGTCATACATTTTTAATCATGAGTTAGCTGTCAAATTATTTTAAGTTTGTTTTAGGACTTTATGTTATGGATTGAAAATCCAGATTATTGGTCATTAAACATTCAGATTAAAAATACCATTTCTATGTATTATAGGCAAACAGACGAGATCAGGCGTGTTAGACAGTTGTTTAGAAGAGAATGAAATGTTGGGAGATTCTGAACATCTTGGGAACGACAGAAGAGTAAAATAAATGAGTAAAACACCAGAGGAACTAGAGAAAAGAGGACAGAAATGAAGACTGAAGGATGAGGGAGAGGAATGGAGGAGAGCGGATCTCTGTCTGTAGCTGTGTGTGTGTGTGTGTGAGTGCTGTTCACTTTAATTTGACCAAACCTTTAGTGTAACAAGGAGGTTTTAGAAACATACAGCAGTTCCAGTCCTCAGATTTGATCGGCTGAGCATCTGTGTGTTGCTCGAGACACACAACTACCGGCCAGTTTTCATCTGAAACGTAAGATACCTGATATTAATTACCTGCTTACTGAACTGTTGTATAAGAAATACTTCACTCACAGTCGAGTTGAAATGACATCACAGCAAACTTGATTATACTTAAAAATTTAAAGCATCAACTGAGCGCATGTTTTTATGTTGAATTAGGTGGAATATTTTAACAAAGCTTTCACTGCTTGAAGTCAGAATATAAAAAGACTTGGAAGTTCTTGAAATATTGATGGGAGGCTTAAAGGATGAATTTGTAAATACAAAGCGGTTTCTTTGTAAAATGATCAATATAAATACACTGACATTATCTGTCACCATAGCAAGAGCTGATTCTCCTGTCAGTCAGTACAGTGTGTGTGTGTGTGTGTGTGTGTGTGTGTGTATTTGCAAAAGCAGATAACTCTGTTCCTAACAATTTTCAAAAATCATGTTTTTTTATTGTGCATTCCATTTAATCTCAATCAAACTGCAGTTGGGTTATTTTGATCAGGTTAAAAAATAACTACAAAATACAGCTAACTAACACAATAAAACACAAAAACATGATTTTTGAAAATTAAAAATTTGAAAAAACATGATTTTTGAAAAAAACAAAAAAAACGGAGTTATCTGTTTTTGCAAATAAACTCTTCATATATATATATATATATATTTATGCTTAGAATTATAATTGCAATGATTGTTGTCATTTGAGAGATTCATTTTTACATTGCAGGTATTGCACTTTCACCAATAAGCACAAATCAATAGAATGTGGACTCACACACATGGTTTATTTTACATCATTATAGGCTATTTAATTATCAAATATTAAATTAATATCAAAGACTTAGATATGCACTCTCTCTGTGTACATTATGAAAACTGGTAAAAAACAAACAAAAAATATTATAACAGTGAAATTCCTAATAGTAACTCCAATAATTCCAAATTGCAATAATGTTTCTCTATTAAAACAACAGCGGGTGAGTAAGTGCATTTATTCAGCAAACACAATCACAAACTAAATAGTCGAGATCTGGTGACAGAACACAGACCGGCTGAACGACACTTTCATTTAAAGGGATAGTTCACCTTCAGTTGCTGGTCTCCATTGACTTCCATAGTATGGAATAAAAAAAAAAACACTGTGTAAGTCAATGGGGACCAGCAACTGAAGGTGAACTATCCTTTAAGCTGAACATCTCACATAGAGATCGCTAAACTCTGTTTTTCAGATCATCGTTGCAGTGAAGAGTGAGCGTGTGTGCATGGTTGCCAGATTTAAAAAAATAGCCAAAACACTGGTCAGAAAATGTTTTCTTTTAACCTATTAACCTCTGATTTGGGGATTTGAACTCCTGATATCTGGCAACCGCACACATGAGTACAGCAGTCCGCAATAATATTTTCTCTCTTTTTTCCCAATGAAAATAAGATTTTGGTATAGTTTTTTTTATTTATTTATATATTTTAGTCTCATCTTTTATCGTCAGCGATATTGCATGTTGATATAGTCACAGTTATCATTTATTGACCTTACTGTCATCTCATTTTAGTCCTGGGAAAATCTTTTTTTTTCGTCATAGTTTTCGTTAACGAAATTAACACTACTGCTGTGCTTTTATTAAAGGTGTTTTTTAAGCCATTGCTGAATGTTAACAGAGAAGCTGCTTTATGAGGAAGATGTTATCAATGTGAAAATGACAATTTATGCTCCTTTTCGTGTGACATAAATGCCGTGAGGTGAGAGAATGACAGGGCATCAGTTGCGAAACCTCGTGTGGTGAAATCGGTTTAATCACCGGATGGATTGTATTATTAAAACCTGTTGCACAGGACGTGTTCTCGCTTTTCTAGTCGAGCCTGTATGAGTGATTCAGCAACCAGAGAAGTAGAACTGATTTACTAGACAAGCACATAAATCCAGCCGAGGTTTGTTTGTTCGTTCTGTCTGTCTGTGTTTGATTCCCTCAGCAGACAGAGCAGACACAATCTCACAGTAAGATCTGATGTGAAAAGGAACACTGTTATTCATCAAGGACACATTAAACTGATCAAAAGTGACAGAAATCTTTTGTAACATTGAATGACGTTACTGTTTCAAATAAATGCTGTTCTTTTGAACTTTGAATCCTGAAAAATAAAACTAGCTGAAATAAAACTTTTTTTTTTTTTTAGGGTATTAATTTTAGTTTTATTTGACTATAATAACCCTGCATTAGTATATTTAGCCTATCAAATGTGTTATAAAGATGAAGAGTGCTGTAGCGAATCAGCTCATGGGGAAATATGAATAATTAATCATAACTAGTTATAATTAATTATAAATATTTAGATCCGCTGTAGATATTTACTTGACCTCTCAGGGTCAACTGTCTGTCAATTCTAAGAACGTTAATTTCCTGGTTAAGGGAAATAACTTTCTTACTGTACAATTCTACAAAGAGCTTGTAGCATAAATCTGCATGATAAGGGACTCCAGTTATGAGCAAACAATGAACAACATCAAGTGTGATACAAGTAAGACTTTATTAACTACATAAACACTTAAACTAGTCCAACATACTACATAAACACTTAAACTAGTCTAACATACTACATAAACAATTAAACTGGACTAACATACACATAAACACTTAAACTGGTCTAACACACACACAAACACTTAAACTGGTCTAACATACACATAAACACTTAAACTGGTCTAACATACACATAAACACTTAAACTGGTCTAACATACACATAAACACTTAAACTGGTCTAACATTGGAACCAGGGGCCTGTTCGGCTTCCTGGGGTGTTACGCATCTCGGGGGAAGGGTCCATAGGTCCTCATATGGCTTGTTAACTGAGGGGTGTTACAGAGTATTTGTTAAATATAGCTAACAAAATATATATTGTGTGTTTGATTGGTCCAGACGCTACAGTGCTGTGTGATCAGACCCAGATCAGGAGATGTTCACTCAAGCATATGATCACATTACTGTAAAATAATCTCATGAATCTCGTGTAAAGTGCTGACTGCTGATGTGTGATGTCATGAAAAAAGGTCTCCATAGCAACTCTCCTGAAGATGCGATATATAGGTAATGTTTATTTATGAATGAAGAGAAAGGCCGTGGATTAGTAGCAGTTCACTGTGTCTTGTTTACTGATGCATGTTTGTCTGATGTCTTTACAGCCGCTGTCGAGCAGATGGAAACACACGGCATCAGGAAACTACATACAGGTGTGTGTGTGTGTGTGAGAGAGAGTGTGTGTGTGTGTGTGT
>NW_015650016.1:100566-104392 GCF_001515625.1 Sinocyclocheilus rhinocerous | reverse complement strand
GTGTGTGTGTGTGTGTGTGTGTGTGTGTGTGTTTGTGTGTGCAGTATTTATAGTATGCTTTTAGGACTGCCTTTGATTTTTGTTGATTTAAAAAAGTTCCTGGGAACTTTTGTATGTAGCCTATAACATGCATATGCATTTTTTCTTACTATAATTATGCAATATAGGGGTGATTTGAGTCTGTGGGGAAGTTGAGCCACCCCTTGTTTCTAGGCAACCTTAAACAAATTTGGTGATGTGACTACAAATATATGAAGAGTTTTCCATTTTACTCGCGCTGTGATGGAGAGAGGCCTGTGGAATAATTGGTAACTACTATTTTTGTATGTTGTATGTTGCTTGAGTCTGAACAATTACAGACAAATCTGAAACAAAATATCACACGTGTTTGTGCTTTAGGAGGTATTAATATGAGGCTGTACTGTCAGTGTGATGTTAGCTCTAAACTGCTGGATGATACACGTTTGTTAAAATGGTAGTGGGGTAAGTTGAGCCAAAAGCCCTGATGATAAAGTATTATTTTACTGTAATTCTACATGATATTTCCTTAATTTTAGACCAAACATTTTTGATTTTGTTCTGAAAATGTTAACATTTTAAATTGGCCTTGTTTATGAAATTTGGCCATTGAGGCTTTTATGAAATTGTATTTCCCTGCAACATTTATTAGCGGGATGTTGAGTTCTGTTAGCCCAGTTCTGTAAGGTCAATTTCAGTGTTTTTTTTTTTTTAATTCTCCAATTTGAACTTTATTTTGTGCCGAATTTTTTAAATAATTTTAAAAATCCCTTCAAAGTTGTGAACTGTATCTTTAAATTAAACTTTTAAGAACTCATCCATCCATCCATTCTATTATCCACAGCTGGTTGTCTTTATTAGGGTTGCGGGGAGCTGGATTGTAACCCAGCGTCTTGAGCCACCGGCGGGGAAACTCTCTGGATGAACGGTCAGTCCATCACAAGCCTCACACGCAGATTATAAGAAGTAATTTTTATTGAATTTCTCTTCCTTTGATATAGCATGAGATGAAAATGTTCAGTTTTACTTTTCACAGAATAATCAATGGCACAGTTCAACTACATGTAGCTCAACTCCTTACCATAATATTGTAATACTAATAAAACAATTACTGCAATATTGCTATAATACAAAAATCCTTACTGTAATAATAATAATAAATGTTCTCCTTACTGTAATAATACTATTGTACTGCCTTTGATCTTTGTTTAAAAAAATGTTGAGAACTCAAAAGTGCGAGTTTTGTGGGAAAATGTAGTTTATTAATGCAAGTATTGTATATTTATGCCGCATGTTTTTCACACACTATATGAGTATTAAGCGCAACAGAGACTCTATTCCTTTATATTATCTTACAGCGCCATCTAGTGCTCATCTACTGGCATTACCAGAGTGGCCATTCATTCACGCATGACCACTAACACTCAAATACAGTTTATCCTTCACAGATCACACATCTAAAATGATGCATTCTATAATTAAACTTTATTTAGATAAAGTAAAAAACAAACAAACAAAGCATGTTTTAAGGCAAAGGTAGATGTGTGTTTGATAGTGAACTAACAGCCAGTGCTGGTCACTTCACAGCATCTAAAGATCAAACACACACATCAGAGTCCTCCTCCTCCACCAGAGAAGATGAGCTCGAGAGCGGCCTGCAGATCTCCGTTTGTGGCTGTTAGCGCTCGCAGAGCCACCTCCTCATCCTGGATGCCCATATCCCTCAACTGCTGCATCTGCGTCTGCCAGCGGCCCTGCAGACACATACAGACACACACACACACACACACACACATACACACAGACAGACACAGACACACACAGACGGACAGACAGACACACACACACACAGACAGACGCACACAAACAAACACGCAGACACACACGCACACACACACAGACACAGACACATACAGACACACACACACAGACAGACGCACATAGACACACATACAGACACGCACACAGACAGACGCACATAGACACACATACAGACACGCACACAGACAGACGCACATAGACACACATACAGACACGCACACAGACAGACGCACATAGACACACATACAGACACGCACACAGACAGACGCACATAGACACACATACAGACACGCACACAGACAGACGCACATAGACACACATACAGACACGCACACAGACAGACGCACATAGACACACATACAGACACGCACACAGACAGACGCACATAGACACACATACAGACACGCACACAGACAGACGCACATAGACACACATACAGACACGCACACAGACAGACGCACATAGACACACATACAGACACGCACACAGACAGACGCACATAGACACACATACAGACACGCACACAGACACACGCACACACAGACACAGACAAGCACACACGCAGACACAGACAGATGAACACACACACACACACACACACACACACAGACACAGACGCACGCAGACACACACGCAGACAGACATAATATGCAGCAACATTCATGTTAATAGCACTTAAAGAATAGCTAATCCATTTCTTCTGTCATGATTTACTCACCTTCATGTTGTTCCAAACCTGAATGAGTTTCTCCAGTGGAACATGAAGATATTTTGAAGAATGTTGGGAACCAAACAGCTGATGGACCCCATTGACTTCAACAGTATGTATGTGTGTAAAAAAATTTCATGGAAGTCAATGGAGACCAGCAACTGTTTGGTTCCCAACATTCTTCAAAATATCACAGAAGACCGTTCAGCAGAAGAGAGAAACTCATACAGGAGAGCAAACGATGACAGAAAGTTTTGGGTGAACCATCGCTTTAAGTCTTATTTTCTAAAGCGTTTATCGAGCACAAAACTGTTATATCCACGAAAGACCATGTGATAGTTCTGAAAACACATGGAAATTGTTCATATGCAGAAATTATGCAAAATTTGAATTGTGCTTGTATACCATGCATATATTTCTTCATACTAACTAAAATGCAATAATAATAAAAATAATTTCTCCTTACTACATTACTAAAATAATAATAATAAAAAGCCTAACTATAATATTAATTAATATTATTAATATAATAATATTCATAATCATATTAGGGTTTCTGCAGGTTTTATGAAGGTTAATTTAAGACGTTTTAAGAGCGAGTAAAATAAATAAATAGAATGGAACACGATACATCGATGTGCTCTCTACATGTAAATGTCTTGTGTTATCAACGCTTCAAAGTTTTGAAGCTTAAGTCTTGAATATCTCTGCTCCAAACACTAGAATACTGAAATAACTGCTGCGGATTATTCTGGTTAAACTGCAGAAAAGTGCTGCTCTTCCTCAGTGTTTCTCTTGTTTTCCAGTGCAAATGTCTAACGGCTCATAAATCAAGACGCATTTACTGGAGATGCAAAATGAAATAAAATAAGAAGTCTAGTTTAATGAGAAATTGGTCAAAATTGAGCTGATAATTAATGTTATAATTAAAACAAGCAAATATCTGCCGATGGATTTAGAAAATGAAATTAATTCAAAGAGAAAGCAAGTTTGACATACATTGACATACATTTGTACTCGTTTTAAACAAACTCATTTTGTTCAGTTTCTCTGAAAACAAGACTCTTGATTTAAGGATGTTCAGATATTTGCAATGGAACATTTAATACCATAACTTTATGAATTTAAGGCTTGCTGATCTGATGCCTTAATGTGTGTTTTAAGACCTGCAGAAGCCGTTTATGCAGTGAATATGTGTGTGTGTGTGTGTGTGTGTGAGTTGTGGTCGTGTGTGTGTGTGTGAGAGAGAGTGTGTGTGAGTGTGTTGTGGTCGTGTGT
>NW_015650016.1:97067-100423 GCF_001515625.1 Sinocyclocheilus rhinocerous | reverse complement strand
GTGTGTGTGTGTGTGAGTGAGTGAGTGTGTGGGAGTGTGTGTGAGTGTGTGGGAGTGTGTGTTGCTGCAGGTGTGTGTGTGTTTGTGTGTGTGTGTGTGGTCGTGTCACCTGAGGTGAGCTCACGCTAGAGGCCTGTAGCGCCTGCTGCAGCGCGTGACTGAACAGACTGCTGCTGACGCGAGCTCCTGACGCTCCGCTGGAAGACACCTCCTGCAGAGTATTACACACAGACAAGAAATGAAAGACATCTGACTCCTGTTTAAGCATCAGTGAGTAGATGCTGTGTTTTCTGGATCAGCTGATGTGAGTGTGAGTACCTGGCATCTCACTGAAGGAGGTGGAGGCAGGGTTTCGTGAGGAGCTGCTGCCGGTCACGGAGTGCAGGACCAGGATGATGGCGTTGACTAGCGCCGGGTGAGACTGGATCAGCCTGTGTGAGGTGATGGAGATCATGTTCACGGAGGCTCTGTGAGTGAGCGACTGTGTCTGTGTGTGTGTGTTCAGGAGACTCACATGTCCAGCAGCTTGGGGTCTGTGAACTGAACGAACAGATCCTTATCCTGGAGCACACCTGCAAAATCATGATGAGCTGATGAGAGACGGACCGAATCAAACCCACGAGCTGCCATGTGCTGCACACTCATCCTACCTAAAGCCACGGGGTCAGAGCTGAGTCCCGGCGAGGCCACGATGATCTGCTCCAGAGACTCTTTATTAGCCAGCATCTTAAACACCTGCAACCCACGCGAGTATGATTAACTGATTTAATGTTTGCTTGTTTCTTCATATAAACAAGTTTGCAACTTGGTGACTTTTGTGGCACTTGATATATGAACAGGAAAATAAATAAATACAATAAATAAATAATAAAGTCACTGACATGATTAGACAAAGCTAAATGGTCTTAAAAATAGACACATGGTCAAAATGAAAAACCATCATAGGAAATGAATGGGAAATACAAAAATTACATACAAGTTTTGGTCTACAATGAACAAATCACCCACAATGAAGCATTCTTTAAAATTGTCCAAATATATATATATATCAAAATGAAAAATGTATATAATTTAATAATTGTATATTATATATATACAATTTACAATTTAAATATATGTGTGTGTGTGTGTGTTTCTTTATTTTTATACATTTAAATAAAATAATTTTAAATGCATCTATTTAGAAATTGTTGGTCTACTATCTACAAATCAACCATTTTTCAAAATATATATAAAAATGAAAAATTAATAATTGTATATATATACATATATATATATATATATATATATATAATGTATGTATGTATGTGTGTTTCTATATTTTTATTTGCATTAAGTTTTTATTTATTTTAAATACCTTTAATATATATTTAACTTAAACACTATTAAATGAAAAAACTTTTTTTATATATATATATTTGTATTATTTTACATAGAAATAAATGATGCATAATTTAGATGCAAATATTGTATAGTACAAGTAAATTCCCTCAAAATACAAAATATTAAATAAATATTACTGAAACAAAATATACTGCATCAATTTCAAGAATAATTATATAAATGAATGAATGAATGTGGAATACCAGAGGGTTTAAAAAGAAACGTGTTAAATCAGTATTCACACTATGTACAGTTGCAATTTGCAAATTCTTTCAAACATTTATTCTGTAGTTTATTGTGGACTCAGTAATGAAAAAAATGTTCATGTTGCTCTATTCTGACTTTGCTTTCATTCGGACATTTATTCAGCAGAATTTTCATTTATGAGTGAAAGGTAATATGTGAGCCTGCAGCACAAAAGCAGTGTTAAGTCGCTGGGGTATATTTGTAGCAATAGCCAACAATACATTGTATGGGTCAAAATTATACATTTTTCTTTTATGCCAAAAATCATTAGGATATTAAGTAAAGATCATGTTCCATGAAGATATTTTGTAAACTTCCTACCGTAAATATATCAAAACTTAATTTTTGATTAGTAATAAACGTATAAACCTCAATTTCGAAAAATTGACCCTTATGACTGGTTTTGTGCTCCAGGGTCACAAATGTTGAGTGAACATTCTGAAGCGAGTACCGCGTCTCTGTAGGTTCCGCTGGAGAGCAGAGCAGCCTGAAGCGTCCTGAACTCTCGGGCAGCAGCAGATCTGTTCACCGGCTCTGTGTGAGGACGACAAACACACAGACTCAGCATCACTGACACGCACCTTCACAGACTGGAGTCGTATCTCATCAGAGCTCAGCTGCGAACACACCAGGCTCGACCTCCGGCTCCGGCCACGTCTTCTTGATGATATGAAGCGTTGATCCAGACTTGATCCCGTAGGAGTCTAACGTCAGATCATCCTTCAGCACGCAGCCGCAGTGCACAAAGTCTGAAAGCAGAAAACAGCAGCGTCAAACACAGCTTCTGAACGGACGCCAGTGATGCTCCTGAAGCAAGCCCACCTATGAGCTCAGGGTCGGGCAGTGCGTCCGAGAGCTGCGCTGAGATCAGCTGCTTGAGCGTCGACACCTGGTAGCCTCCTGGACGCACGTCTCCGGGTTCAGTGTCTGGAAACTGAAACACTTCCTTGGGTTTGTCGCTGAGTTTCAGGGAGAGATGCCATGCTGAGCTCTCCATATCCTACACCAGAGAGAGAACGTTTGGGATTAGTAAGACTTTATTAGTTTTTAAAGAAGTCTCTTCTGCTCACCGAGGCTGCATTTATTTGATTGAATATCTGTTAAACTGTAATTTATTTCTGTGATGCGCAGCTGTATTTTCAGCATCATTACTCCAGTCTTCAGTGTCACATGATCTTCAGAAATCATTCTAATATGCTGATTTGCTGCTCAAGAAACATTTCTGATTATTATCAATGTTGAAAACAGCTGTGCTGCACAATATTTTTGTGGAAACTTTGATACTTTTTTTCAGGATTCTTTGATGAATAAAAAGTTTAAAAGAACAGCGTTTATTCAAAATAGAAACATTTTCTAACAATATCCACTACCGTTCAAAGATAAATTAATAGTTTTAGTCAGCAAGGATGTGTAAAATTGATTAAAAAGTGACAGTAAAGACTTATATTGTTAGAACATATTTCTATTTGATTTCTATTCTATTTGATAATAATCAGAAATGTTTCTTGAGCAGCAAATCAGCATATTAGAATGATTTCTGAAGATCATGTGACACTGAAGACTGGAGTAATGATGCTGAAAATACAGCTGCGCATCACAGAAATAAATTACAGTTTAACAGATATTCACATAGAAAACAGTTATTTTAAATAGTAAAAATATTTCACAATTTTACTGCTTTACTGTATTTTTGATCAAATAAATGCAGCCTGGGTGAGCAGAAGAGA
>NW_015650016.1:90303-94308 GCF_001515625.1 Sinocyclocheilus rhinocerous | reverse complement strand
ATTATTACAATTTAAAACAGCTGTTTTCTATGTGAATCTCTGTTAAACTGTAATTTATTTCTGTGATGCGCAGCTGTATTTTCAGCATCATTACTGCAGTCTTCAGTGTCACATGATCTTCAGAAATCAGTATAATATGCTTATTTGCTGCTCAAGAAACATTTCTGATTATTATCAATGTTGAAAACAGTTGTGCTGCACAATATTTTTGTGGAAACTTTGATACTTTTTTTCAGGATTCTTTGATGAATAAAAAGTTTAAAAGAACAGCGTTTATTCAAAATAGAAACATTTTCTAACAATATCCACTACCGTTCAAAGATAAATTAATAGTTTTAGTCAGCAAGGATGTGTAAAATTGATTAAAAAGTGACAGTAAAGACTTATATTGTTAGAACATATTTCTATTTGATTTCTATTCTATTTGATAATAATCAGAAATGTTTGTTGAGCAGCAAATCAGCATATTAGAATGATTTCTGAAGATCATGTGACACTGAAGACTGGAGTAATGATGCTGAAAATACAGCTTTGATCACAGAAATAAATTACAGTTTAACAGATATTCGCATAAAAAACAGCTAGCTTAGATTATAATAATATTTCACATTTTTACTGTTTTTACTGTATTTTTTGATTAAATAAATGCAGCCTCGGTGAGCAGAAGATACTTCTTTAAAAACTAATTAAATTATCGTTGCATTTTGATTAAATAAAATCAAATGAAAATACTTTAATATACTAATTTAAAAAAAATCAAATGTAAAGCTAGTACGTTTATACACGTACGTTTCTATCCCTGCCCTGACTATTTATTGATTTATGTATTGATTTATTTATTTATTTGTATAATTATTTATTTATTTGTATGTTTTTTTCCCTGCTCATTTGGGGGTACTGCAAGTTTTATTTTTCACGTAAATAATTATTCATTCAAACCACCAGTGTAGCAGTAATAGGGACATTTTAATATCAATATATGCCAAAAAATGTGTGAAATTTGAAAGTATCTGATTAATAATATAGTTCAGAGCAGCATAAACAGAGCACTGAATTGTGATCTGTGGACACTTTGATTCATTAACTTTGATTGATTTTATAGGTCAAACAAAGCTCAAATAGCCCTCTTGTGTTTTAGCATTTGTACAGAACACTGCAGTATTGTTTCAAGTATCGTAGGTCTTTTGCAATTCATTTCATCAGTCAGTGTAGTAAATGCTAAGTTTAAGTCTGCTCAATTATGTAAAGATAATTTAAAATCAATATCTATATCTATTATATAACTTTTTTTTTGGAGCAGATCATGTTATTTTGTTTTCTTTTAGTATATGTAACTTTAATAATAATAATAATAATAATAATAATATGCTATATGTCTCATTGAGGTAATTCGCTCTATAAGGTTAACCTAGTAAAACGATGAAAGAGTACGTACAGTGAATATTAATTATGAAATATACAATTTAGTAAAACCCTAACTATAATGTTTTTTTTCCCGCTTCCGTTATTACAGAACTAATCATATCCTCATGAGAACCAGAAAAAAAAAAATGTTTCATGATTTTTTTAAATTTTATTATTATTTTTTTTTTTAATGTCATTACATTGGTTGGAGCATAAGAGACAAATGGAGAAAAAACATTTTTGAAAAAAAAAAAATATTTTATTCATATTTTCTTTAGAGGACGCCAGGACTGAGTTATATATATATATATTTTTTTTTTTTTTCATTTACCAATCAGTTTTTAGGTTTCAGGCTGTTTTTAACCAAACTATGTACAAAGATGATTCTCGACTATGTCAAAGATATAACAGAATGATTTTGTATACTACTGTTCTTTATGGAATATATGCGTAAAATGTCCATTAATTGCTATTCCCCTTCTACACAATGTATACACTGCATCTAATTTGCATATTAATGTGTTCTTGTGGCAAACCGTAATGAAAAAGAAGTGTAATAATGGGAGTAATAATTTTAATAAGAATATCTCATATTTCATAGGAATATTGCTCTTGTATAATTTCTTGTTTGTCCTGGTGTCCTCTACAGAAGACATGACAATTATGCGCTGTTTCATAACAAAAAGTCATATTCCGATTTGAAACCCATAACATTTTTCCGAGATGTTTTTTTTTTAAGACAAACCATTTAAATGATAATTACAAAACACGATCATATTTCCCTAAGAGTGCTAAATTTGATAATTCATATTTAAAGACCAACATTTGCTATCCATAAAAAGCCCTGAATGTGCTCTGCACAGAACATCCAGACTAACACGGCGGTCTCCGTGAATTGTGAAGTCTGTCTGGGTCCCGGGAATGAACGCGTGCTCCGGTGTACCGGAACCGCTGGCCGTGACGTCATGCGACCGGACCGAGGAGTGGCTTCACTTTCCGCCCGCGGTCTTCTCTCGAGCTCGGGCGCTTTGTCCTCGTCTGACTTCACTGCTGGGATGGTGAGTTCAGTAAAATGCCTCCGAATGCATCTTTCACAGAGATCCGCGTCGAGTCGGGAGAAAACACGGTTCGGTTTGTGTAAACGGTGCTCGGGAATAGCGCACTCTTAGGAAAACTGCGGGATTCGTTGGGAAAACTGAATCAGCGAGCCAGAGCCGCTCGGGATGTGTTGCTTTCGAGCAGAGCTGGAGATTCAAAGTTCCCTACAGTTAAGAAAATAGCGCACTGATAGTGTGGTGGCTTTTATTTGGGTCGTGTTTTGTGGATAAAGAAGCTGAGCTTGATTGGATCCAGGGTTTGAGATGTTCTGCTGGAGAGTCTGATCTGGACTTTAGCTTCAGCATCTCGCACTGATGAGATTCCCAGCGGATCTGCAGCCGATGCTCTGAACTTCTTCTGCTCTCCTTTTCTCTCCTTTTCTTTTCTTTTCTTTTCTTTTAAGAAAACACACACACACACACACACACAGCTTGTCACATTAGTCCTCATGCATCAACCTGTCAACATGCGTTCAGCAAAATGATAAAGAACACTGTCATCCTAGTTGAGGATGAATAAAATATTGATCATAACTGTAGCAAAGACATAGACTGTCATTTCCAAAAATGAATAAGCACTTACATCAAATGATACTGCTGTCAGTCTGCAACTTTTCAAGTTCATTAACACTGATCTTTTAAATGATTTATAATAAGTTAACCTCGCGATGAGTTTGAAGTGAAGCATATTTACCAGTAAAGGTCACGTTTCAGAAGTGCACTGTTAACGTTAAATATGTTACACTTGGTGCTGTTATCAAGCATTAGCATTAGCTAACTGTGTGTTTACTGAAAATAATAAAGAGATAAATGACTCTCTCGTGTACAGTAGCTGATGGAGCAATGTCAAAATGAAGACAGCGATGTGTTTCAAATGTAACAACACTCGTGTCAGTTTTACTTACAGAGCAACCGGGCAAACAACCTGCTATGAGACATCTTCGGTCATTCACCAATGACACCGGACAGACATGGACCTAAACGTCAGCGCACATAGTAGTCCTGCTAGATGCCTGAAGAGAAAGAAACGCCTTTATAGGGCGTAAATAACACGTACAACACACCATATAATTAAATGTGACTTTAGAAATAAATTTAGCTCGGCGTTTTAAATTAATCCATGAAAACGGACATTATTTTCTCAAAAGCGCAAGGAATGCTGGAGAATGTTGTTCTTTCATGACTGCCTTGAATAATAATGTAATGTTAATGTAATGTAATATAACATAATAATTAATCGGATTATATATAATCAACAGTAAATTATTATTATTATTATTATTATTATTATTATTATTAATAATATTACTCTTTGCACCATTATTACACCACAGAAAGTGACACTGTACACTGTATCCATTTGTATCCATATTTAGATTTTATTATTATTTTTTTTAGTTTAAATTTTGCAAGACAGACAGGGAAAAATGAAAGGAAATAACAAGACAGATTTATTATTATTATTATTATTATTATTATTGTTGTTGTTGTTGTTGTTATTGTC
>NW_015650016.1:78769-89850 GCF_001515625.1 Sinocyclocheilus rhinocerous | reverse complement strand
ACACACACACACACACACACATATATATATATATATATATATTAATTTAATTAAATGTAACTTCCATAATAACCATTTTAACCTTCAGAGAGACGATTTAGAATTAGAATTATTATAAAAAACACTTTTGTGCCAAACTCGGTTACATTAGCCTATTAAACAAATAATTCTAAAATTCGAATTTTAAAAATGTTTCTGTATATTTTTTTATATACGTATTTTAAAGTTATTATTAACATTATTATTGTTGTAGCTGAATTCTGTGCTATATGTTATATGTTATGTGTCTGAAGTTGATTGCCAGGAAAAAAATCCCCAAAATGGGACAATACATTCTATTCTATTCTATTCTATTCTATTCTATTCTATTCTATTGAATTTGAGCATACCTAAGTTGCATGCAAATAGGTTAATTTGGTCTAACCTGCTCTATAGTGTTTTGGGTAGAACTGTCTCATGTCCTTCGTGAAGCAGTTCTTCATTTCCTCTCAGATGTGATCGTTGTGTTTCTACAGAGCTGCATGTTAGAGTAATTTAGAGTACCGAATGCCAGGATAATATACACTGAGTACCTGCCGGCTAAACAGTGGCCTGTTATTTACTGATGTGAGTAATAATACAGGTGATTGTTTGAGAACAAGGAAACACGCGGTGAAGATAAATGTGCTTGTGTAAACTTGAGCCTCAGTGCCAAACGTCTGAATAGATGCTGCAGGATTAATGTATGATACAGCATTAAAGACTCAATGAGCCGTGGCCCGGGCTAGAAGATTACTGTAGTTTTTCTAGAGAAAGTGTTGGATGTTCAAGCAAAGCAGCCAGTGATTTATTTTTTTGACTCTAGTGTTGATCATACATAATGCTTACATGCATATTCTGTCCGTTTGACTCGTACTGTAAATTCAGCAGATTGAGCTGAATGTATGAAACCATAGTGAAATTTAAAGGAATAGCTCACCCAAAAAATTAACATTTGGAAATGTGCTCACCCTCAGTTCATCCCAGATTAGAATGAGTTTGTTTCTTCATCAGGTTTGGAGAAATGTAGCTTTACATCACTTGCTCACCAATGGATGCTCTGCAGTGAATGGGTGCCGTCAGAATGAGAGTTCAAACAGCTGATAAAAACATCACAATAATCCACAAGTAATCCACAGCACTCCAGTCCATCAGTTAACATCTGGAGAAGTTTTTAAACCTTTGCTTCTTTCCAAAATTGTAAACAGTGCTTGATCTGATTCAGACCAGACCACTTTTTCACTGGAGGAAGCGTTATTATGGATTATTATGGACTCATATTTTAGTTAAAAACGTCTTAATGCTGGATTAGTTTCAGTTTTTGTCTTCTCCAGATGTTAACTGATGGACTGGAGTGCTGTGGATTATTGTGATGTTTTTATCAGCTGTTTGGCCTCTCATTCTGACGGCACCCATTCACTGCAGAGCATCCATTGCTGAGACACTGATGCAGTGCTACATTTCTACAAACCTGATGAAGAAACAAACTCATCCTGATCTTGTATGGGCCCATTTTCATGTTTGGCTGAACTATTCCTTTGAGTCTCGATGACATGTTTTCAACAGCACTGCATTGAAAGTCACTGACAGAGTGATCGAGGCCAACCAAAACATTCTGAGGCTTTCTGAGAATCCAGAAGGAAGGAGTGAGTGAGGAAAAGCACTATTAGACCTCAGACTGTTTGAAGTTCATGCAGACAGTTCCTGCGATCTATAAAGTGTGCAGTTTAATCATGCTGTGCTTTTATGCATGTGGAAAGAATTACTAAGTTGTTCAAGCCTGACTAGTTATTTTGAACTTTGTCTCAAAAGAGAGTTAAATCGGTCTCAGTTTCTGAAGAGAGTAGCGGTGCTGTTGTCTGACCACATGCTTTGTGCTGAGTGCAGGGTTTGTCCGCAGAAAGCGGTCTGATTATAACTAAAGCATAGCGCAGGGGTGACGTCGTCTCTTATTACTGAACGCTGACCTGCTGGAAGAGTTTAGTCAGCGCTCACACGAGTCTGACCTGTTCATTGAGCGCCCACTCGCTGCTGCTTCCGGCTCTTTATGTGCTTTAGATTACCGTGCAGTCGTATAATTGTGCTGCTTATGCTCAGAACTTGTTCATGTTTCTCTAACAGCACAAAGATAGGGTGGATCTGAGCGAGCGGATCAGAAAGCCAGCTAGTAATGCAGCTGTCTGTGTCTGTCAGTGTGTTAAAGACCACATGAAATCAAACCTGACTCTTGTGACGCTGTATGCTAATGCAGGGGGTTTCAGACATGTTTGCCTTGAACGTCTTTACTGAATATAAAGGCAATTATATATTTTCATGAATAAAACTGACATTCAGAAGTTTGGGGACTTTTTAAAATTTTTTGAAAGTCTCTTCTGCTCACTGAGGCTGCATTTATTTGTTCAAAAATACAGTAAAAATTGTGAAATATTATTAGCAATTAAAACAGCTGACAGATGAACAGAAAGTTCAGAAGAACAGCATTTATTTGAAATAGAAATCTTCTGTTACATTATAAACGTCTTTACTGTCACTTTTGATCAATTTAATGCATCCTTGATGAATAAAAATGTTGATTTCCTTTAAAAAAAACCTTACTGATCCCAAACTTTTGAACTGTATAAACTATTAAATAAACAGGACAAGTCCACCCAGACTCCCTGTTACAATCAGAAATGTGTCATCACAGGAAAGAAACCAGTCCATTTCATGTGGTCTTTAAGAGAAAAGAAGGAAAGAAAGAGGAAATGAGAAAAGGATGTGAAAATTGTGACCAGACTTAACAGGATGCACCGACGTGTAAAATTAGATATAGAAACACCCTAGTCAGCAACAGAGTGACCATATAAGCCATGCATTGCAGCAGTCAAGCAAATTCTATTGCATTTCAGTAAATGTGTGAATGTTGGTCCACTTTTAATCGGCTAAATGTAGCAGACACGAAACAGACTTTATAAGAGTGAAACTGCATGATTTTTTCAGAACTGAATTCACTACGTTATTATTCCAGGTGTGAACAGAATCCAGGAGTCACTCCTGAACTAGCAGGAGCAGTGTTTTAATATCTCACAACTATAAACAAGAAACATGGCTGTCTGTACTTTAACGTGTGTGATGTTAATTATAATATTAGGAACTGGAGGTGTATTACTGACTGGCACTTTTTTTGAAGTTAAATGCATTTGTCTCTCGCACAGAGAGTGAATTTAACTGTTGAATAGAGTTGAATAATTAACCAAAATCATTCATGAAACATCAGTAATACAAAATCCTGTTTAAATCATTCATAAAGTCTTCCTTACATAAATTGAACAGAAACATGTGCTGCATTCAAGTGCACTGGGGAAGCCTGGCAGATTTTTATTACGACGTTTAAGTTGAAAAAATTATACATTTTTATAATAATGTTTATTTACATTATTTAAGTGTAAATAGCAAAAAAAAAAACAACCACCAAATTGTATGATAATTATCCAGCTTAGTTGTCATAACAAATGGAAATGTAAGATTAAATACAAAAATAAATGTAAAAAAATGTAAATTAAAAAAGGGAATATTTAAATATGGAAATATATACATGTGGTAATAAATAAATGTAAAAAATACAAATAAATGAATGCATAAAGTATACAAATGAAATTAAAATAAATATAAATAAATAGTAATAATAAGTACAAAATGCAATAATAAACAATAAAGTTAAAAATAAATGCAGAAAATAATGAATAAAGGGAAAACGTAATACAAAAAAAAAATCAGGACTAAATTAAATATTAATTGTTTGTTTTATTTATGCATTTATGCAATTTACGCCTGTCGTAGCACCTTTTGCAATAGCGCTGATAATGTATTTGTGTTGCACTAATATGAATTGAATTCTACACATTTTAGCAATCAGCGCAGTTTGAAATCAAGTTTGTGAAGCTAAAGGTGTTCATCATACTTTCATGAGGTTTGTGGCCTAAATCAGTATCTGACTTAAACACGAGCACCTAGATCGCACCGTTTCTGTGGGACGTCTGTGTTTTCATCATAACGGAAAGGTCAAGATCCGGCCATGAGTCATACAACATTAACCCTGTCAGCATGGCGAATTTGTCGACACATTCGGAGCAGCCAAGCGTGGCGTGCATGTGTTTATATCTGTGGTTAACAGCTGGTGATGTTCTGTGTTTTTAGTCTTTCTCAGTCACTCAGGTTAATCAGTCTCTCTCTGATTTTCCCCGCAGTGCCGTGATTGAAGGAGCTGCCCTGCTGTTACACACTCGCACACTCGTCGTGGGATCACACACACACACACACACACACACACACTCGTCTCAGTATGCTGGCTCTCCTGCTGTGTGCTGTGCTGGCTGTTCACGCTGACGGTGGGTGATCTTCTGCTCCCTATATGCTGATTATAAGATCATAACCTGTAAACGTGAACCACACCAGAAGATCAGGCCCTCGGTAATGCCTCCACAACAAACAAACAAAGGCAGGAATGAATAAACAGGCCAGGCCTACAAAATCATGGGGAACTACATACATACATTTTGTTTTATTTTTGCAGGTGCCTTATATGGCCATTCAATATTTTAATTCATCAAGGATGCATTAAACTGATCAAAAGTGACAGTAAAGACGTTTATAATGTTACAAAAGATGTCTATTTCAAATAAATGCCGTTCTTTTGAACTTTCTGTTCATCTGTGAATCCTGAAAAATAAAAAAGTATCACAGTTTTTGGGCCGCACAACTGTTTTCAACATTGATAATAATCAGAAATGTTTCTTGAGCAGCAAATCAGCATATTAGAATGATTTCTGAAGATCATGTGACACTGAAGACTGGAGTAATGATGCTGAAAATACAGCTGCGCATCACAGAAATAAATTACAGTTTAACAGATATTCACATAGAAAACAGCTGATTTAATTTCTAATAATATTTCACATTTTTACTGTTTTTACTGTATTTTTGATCAAATAAATGCAGCCTCGGTGAGCATAAAAGACTGAACAAAAACTTACAGATGCCAAAATTTTGAACAGTAGTGTATGTAATAATAATAATTATTATTATAACCATCATCATCGGTATTATTATTAGGGCCCGAGCACCGATGGTGTGAGGACCCTATTGGCATATCCTTAGTTAAATTTGCATAGTGCATAAAGGGATTCTTGCGTGAATATTATAAAATTGAATCCAAAATGAGCTATTTAATTGATTAACATCTGCCTCTCTGCTGGTAAAAACTTTAAAACTGTCTCTCTAGACTTTATACGAATGCGAAGACTATTAACAGCGGTGTAAAATGGTGAAGGTCAGAAATGTGCTGAGAAAAGTGAAAAAAGCACGTCTGTGATTTTTAAGGTTATTCCTTATAGCCCTGCAAACCTGAGGAGAAAAGAGCGAGGAGGACAGAAGAAAGGTTTTCCTGCTTGGGCTTGTGTTTACGTTCGTCTGCGGATGAAAACCAGCGCTCGGGTGTGGCGTGTTGGACTTAAACCACAGTTATGACTAGCTCTTAGTTTAATCTCTATTGTAGGACTGTGCTGAAAAAATACAATCGAAGAAGTTTCTCAACTTTTACCTTTCAGCAGAAGAGCGTAACTCAATATACAAGACATGAATTGGCTCCTAGGATGTATGAGCTCATATGCTTTCATATCATTCCCAGTTTCTCCATTTTTCTGTATTTTCACCACATATATGGTACACGAGTTACAGCTTCGGGCTTGCAGTCGGACGGTTGCTAATATGGTTTCCTAAAACAGTGAGTCCTGAGCAGACCGATACAGAGCTTGCCACATTTTACTGATTTTTGTGGAAAATTTGTGAATATTAACATAAAATGTGTTGAATGGAAGTACTAAACTCTTACTGGGGATGTGGGGCGTGTTGAACAAGTACTGCATAATAAATCAGTTTGGTAGGATTCTTAAAGGAACAGTTCACTCAAAACTGTTTATCAGCTGTTTGGACTCTCATTCTGACGGCACCCATTCACTGCAGAGCATCCATTGCTGAGACACTGATGCAATGCTACATTTCTACAAACCTGATGAAGAAACAAACTCATCCTGATCTGGGATGGTCTGAGGGCGAGCACATTTTCAGCACATTTTCAGTTTTGGGTGAACTGTTCCTTTAATATCTCTTCATAAAGTGAATTGCAGCATTAGTGACATCTTCTTGAGCACGTGAGCAGCTTTAATGCCATTTAAAGTTTTTATGCCATTTTCACCTTTAATGGCAGGACAGTAGAGTGGTGACGGGACACAGCAGGTCCAGGGAGACTCAATGACCCGATCCGATGATAAGTGCATCATGTACTCGCACTAGGGCACGTGTCCGACCGAATCTCACGCACCAGATCATAGCTAAGCCCCTGCAGTGTGTTTTGGCCTTAATAAACCTCTTGTTATTTTTCTCCAACTTGGATGGATTTGCTAAAGCATAAGTGGATAGATCTGGTAATTAAAGCCAAGCACACCATAAGACAGAAGCTCATTGCACTTTGATGATTTAAGTCTGTGACAAAAAGCCCCAGATTTTAGCAGCATGCGCCTCATCAACACTTTTCTGACAAACACACTTGTGAAGCACACTGCGACTGGTTTCAGACTGGTTTGATGCTGATCTGTGCACAGTAGGGCTGCACGATTAATCGGAACAAAACTGAAATTGCGATATGGCTTACCTTATAATTAAATAAATATATGTAAATATACTGTATGTTTGTGTTTCAGAATGAAATGCGACCCTGTGTTCATTCACACATGAGCAGCTCATGATCCACCAGTGTTTTCAGTGTCTACATTTTTATTAAATACTTATTTTTATTTACAGTGAAACATTACTGTTGTCTTATTTTGTTGAATATTTTAATTTAGTAACAATTTATTATCATTATTATATTATATATTTCACTGTAAATGAAAAACAATCAAGTATTTAATAATAATAATGATTATTGTTGTTGTTTTTATAGTCATTGATATATAACTTGATATATAATCACAATCTCATTTTCTATCAGAAAAATCACGTTTTAATTTTTTTTTTTACCTGATTCACTTACTTATGGCTGACAAATAAGCATCACATTAAGTTTATTAGTTTATTCATATTAAAACTAATAGTGGATTGCTTCATTAAGGACACTTTTTCAGTTTGGAGATTATTGCTGAGAGAGAGAGAGAGAAACATCCTCAGTCTGACTTTCAATCAATCCATCACTATCCGTATTTCTCTGTGATGGAGCTTGAGGCTGCACATGCTCAGAAGTTGACTTACTACTCTCACCAGCAGCAGAAGTACTAGGCCTAACTTCCACTTCACTAACCTGGGCCTTATGTGGACATGCGTGCCTTTTGTGCCCGATGTCCCCGCACTCAAAACACTTCATGCTTCCAATGTTCGCGTAAATAACATACGCTTTCCCTTCATGCAACACTCTGAACGAAATATCCAACTCTGATTCATTTAAGAACATAAACACCTGTCGCCGAAAAGACATAACATGTTTCAGAGCTGCATTTTTACACCCCAATGGAATCATCTTAATCTCACTAGCCAATTTACCATATCGCGTTAAAGCCTTCTCAATTTCATCATTCCGAATAAAAGGAGGCACATTCGATATCGTAACTCTAGTCGTTGGAGTAACAAGCGGTGAAATTATAAGAAAATCGCCACTTACCACAATTCCGTCGCTTACCAACCGGTTAACTATATCTTCTTTCTCGACAAACACCACTACTGCTTTATTCATCCTGGATGCCGAAGTAATGTTTTCATATCCAACTTTTTCTCCGATTGCTAGCAGCACATCTTCAACAGTGACTCCCTGCGCCGCTACACACCTGACTCCATGGCGGAGCGACACAGGTGACGCCACCCCCGCGGGGGTAGACGCCATCCCAATGCCGCCTTAAAAGTTCCAAAACACTCCTCAAAAAAAAATCAAATGTTATTTTTGAAAGAAAATAATCATTCAAATGATTAGAAAAACGTAAAAATAGGTAGATATATAGGCTGAAAAAACCCCAAATCACTCGTCCTCTCCCCGTAAGCACCCTCACACGCACCCTAAACACTCCCAGCATGCAGAGAGAGAGAGAGAGAGAGAGAGACACACAGAGAGAGAGAGAGATGATTCGATTGCCCCTGTGTCTGTCCTCATCGTTGATCTTGTGTATTGTTGTGTTGTTCTATTGTTGTTGATCATATTGTTGATGTTGTGGAGCTCCAGGCTGTGAGGATGTTGTTTTCCCTGAGGCTGTTGTCTGTACAACGACACACTGTACTGCACATAAGGCTGAATAAATACAGAGTCACGCTCAACTGTGTGCGACTTCTCTTTCATAATTTCAGGCTTAAGGCAAGATCATCGTTCCTTCACCCAGATTAGCTCCACACCTGAAACCGAGATGATCATTCATGCATGTGCTTCATAACCTTGTGCTTCACTGCTTGGACGATAATACCATTTTTCTCCATGAGATAGTATTATTTTTTTCAGTCTGTGTAATTTTATGCAATATGCGCTGTTTAGCTGTGTATGTATATTACAGTACAACCTAAAACTTGAACACTGTTCTGCTGATGTTTCTTTCAGCGAATGTAAATCTAGTTGTCTTGGGCTTCATGCTCCTGTTCTCTGTCCTGTTTTCAAGTGCTTCTCCGCTTCATTTGTCATTTTGTAAAACTGTCAGTCTCCATCTCTTCATACACACAGACTGTAAACACACACTGGTGATTTTCTGCCGTCCGTATCTCTGTCAGAGTCTCATCTACATCAGCTGAAAGAGAGCTGGATATTTATGACATGATATTTACACTGTGAATGTCATTATGATTTGACGATATCATCCTATCGGACCAATAAAGGCCTTTGAGCAGAATTTCATCTCATAGAAAGAGAGGAGAATGACACGCTGAGCTGTTATTATGTTTGGACAATATCAGAGCCATAAATCTCATTCACATGGAAATCAATCTTTCACATACAGAGAGAGAGAGAGAGAGAGAGAGAGAGAGAGATGATTTGATTGCCCCTGTGTCTGTGCTCTTATGTGTGGTCCAGTGTTACCCATGATTCATTGGGATGATAATGTCACTGAGGTGACGCTCTACCGCTCCGTCAGATACGTGGCCTTGCAAATGACTTCTTCTGTAGGCCGCTGACAGTGAGAATTGAAAATCCAAAGGAGATTTTGAGTGTTCATTTGGAGTTTTATTCTGTGTTTCAGAGTTTGAGTGTCGTCAGCAGCGTCTTTAGGACTTTATTAGGTGCTGTGAACATCACTGTTGCCTTAGATTGTGTTGCTTGTTGAGGAGAGGTGTGCAATTATCTTTTTTGAGTGATAAAACGCAATTTCAGCCTGGCAGATGATAAAATTAGCAGACTACCACTTAGTAGTCACCCTAGCAACTACCTAGAACAGCCTAATAACCACCTGGAATACCCTAGCAACTGCATAGCAACCACCTGGAATACCTTAGCAACTGCATAGCAACCACCCAGAACATCCTAAAGGCAATTGAACACCCTAAGACCATTTAGCAACCACCTGGAATACCCCAGCAACTGCATAGCAACCACCAAGAATTGAACACCCTAACAGCCACCCAGAATACCCTAGCAACTGTATAGCAATTGCCCAGAACACCCAAAAAACAATTGAACATCCTAGCAACCACCCAGAATACACTAGCAACTGCATTGCAGCCACCCAGAACACCCTAACAACCACCTAACAGCCACTCAGAATACCCTAGCAACTGTATAGCAATCACCCAGAACACCCAAAAGACAATTGAACACCCTAACAACCACCCAGAATACCCTAGCGACTGCATAGCAACCACCCAAACACCCTAAAAACAATCGAACACTCTAGCAACAACCTAACTAGCACCCAGAATACTCTAGCAACTGTATAGCCACCATCCAGAACACCCTCAAGACAAGTGCATCAAATGATGACCACTGCATCAAACGCCTTAATCACCATAGCAACCATATTGAACACCATGTGAGTACCCTAAAGGCAGAAAACATTAGAGACACATAGAACACCCTAGCAACCACCCGGACACCATCATCACCATAGCAACCACAAAGAACACCATGTGAATACCCTAAAGGACAAATACCTTAGAGGTGTATAGAACACCCTAGCAACCACCCAAAATACCCTAGCAACCACCGAAATATCATTCAGAAGACCTAGAAAACCTCTAAAATACCCTAGCAACCGTCCAGAACACCTTATCAAACGCCTTGATCACCCTAGCAATCATATTGAACACCCAACAACCTCATAGTGACCACACAGAATACCCTAGCAACCATATAGCAACTCATTAACAAACACCCTAACAACCACCTAGCAACCAACCAGAACACCCTAAAAAGCATCTAAAATACCCTAGTAACCACCCAGAACACCTTATTAAATGCCTTCATCATCCTAGCAACCACATATAATACCCAACAACCTCACAGTGACCACCTAAAATACCCTAGCAACCACAGAACTCCGTTTATCCCCCTCAGCACCTCTCACAGCAGTCTTGCATGATTGTGGCAGTGAGTTTTGTGTAATTGTGTCTCTCGTTTGTTAATGGTGTTATATTCAGAAAGCCTGATTTCCTGCTGCTGTGTTGTGTTTCCATCACTGGGGGGCGATAGAGCCTCACCGCTGTGACTGAACACTCACAGCCGATCCTGAGCCTCGTGTGTTTCTGTTCTTATTCAGCACAGAGTTTTCTGTAGCCTTTATGAATCTAACCAGAAATAAACCTTCATCACTTTAAAGTGTGTGTATGAGTGTGTACATGTTTTTCTATCCCGGTGGGGACTTAAACCTGAATACACACCGACTCATGGGGACCCGTGTCACTGTGGGGACCTAAATTGAGGTTATAAATCATTATCAAAACATGGAAACACAACATGTGTGTGTGTTATAGTGTGTTATAGTGTGTTATAGTGTGTGTGTGTGTGTGTGTGTGTGTTTGTGTGTGTGTTTTATAGTGTGTGTGTGTGTGTTATAGTGTGTGTGTGT
>NW_015650016.1:74285-76476 GCF_001515625.1 Sinocyclocheilus rhinocerous | reverse complement strand
CGCTGGACTGATGGAGGTCTGATAGCGTCTCTTATCGAGCTCGCTCACATGACGCTGCGTGTCTCTCTGCAGGTAGATATTGAGCTCTGTGTTTCTCGCTGATATTCCAGGCTTTGTCTGTTTGTAAGTGTGTGCATGTGCTTACTGGCCTTTGAGCTTCAGCAGGGCTGATATCGGTCTGAAGGGTTTGTTGTATTAGCAGAAGAGCAGCAGGACTCTCTGTTATTGAGCACCGTGCATTGAACCTTTACGCTTTACAGCCTGTGTTATGAAAGATGGAGACAGAGAGAGAGAGAGAGATCAAAGGTTGGAGAAATAGAAGAAATAGTGGCACTTTCAAAAACATTTACCATTTTTGTTGTTGTTGCTGAAATATATGATCTTTTGGAGCCCGTTTCCATCATGAAAAAACAAAATAAGTTAATTGCAACTTCTAGTCTCACAATTTTTCTTGCAATTGCAAGTTTATAAATCAATTCAGACTTTTCTTCTTAGAATCTGAGTCTGTCTCACAATTTCGTTGTTTAGCTTATACTATGAAATAAAAAAATAAAAATCATAATTGCAACATTTCTTCTCAGAATTCAGAATTTAAATTTCACAATTCTGAGTTTATATCTCATAATTCTGATTTGTTGCTTCCACCATAAAAAAATTAAAATAAAATAAAGGTAATTGTGACTTTTAATCTCATAATTTGTACTTTTTTTTCTCACAATTGCAAGTTTATATCTCAGAATTTGGACTTCCTCTCAGAATTTTGAGTTTATATCTTGCAATTCTGACATTCTGAGTTTACACCTTGCAATTGTGTTTTGCTGCCACCATGACATAAAACATAAAAAAGGTAATTGTGACTTTATCTCACAATTATGACTTTTTTTTCTCGCGATTGCAAGTTTATATCTCACAGTTCTGACTGTACTTCTCAGAATTGCAAGATGAATAAAAAGTTCAAAAGAACAGCATTTATTTGAAATAGAAATCTTCTGTAACATTACAAACGTCACTTTTGAACAGTAATGTGTCTACTTTATCTTATAGTATTCATTTCTTTTTGTTTGACCCGTGATGATGCTGATGCTAATCTCTAGAGAGAGACTGATGGTCCGTTTCATATCACATGGATTCCTAACCAGTTAGACGTCATTATATGTAATTAAACAACAAATTAGTCTAAATGATCATTGTATCATGTAGCTGGATGACATCTGTTCAAGATTAATTAACGTAATACAAAAATGTAGGTATATATAATGTGTTTAATTCATGCCATCCGTTCTCATCTGCTCAATCATCTACATTATTCTCTGTAAACGGAGAAATGGCACGACATGTGCTCAACAGCAGGAATAATGGAGAGAGAAGCGCGATCTGAGAGACGGAGGAGACGTAAATAAAGCGCAGCGGTGTGTGTGGCAGCAGTTATGAGGGCCGTAGTGACTTTATTTGATCCCAAACACAAAGTGTGGGATGTAAATCAAAATGTTTAATCTTGCTAAATGTTGTTAAAATATAAAATAATGGTTTCTATTTTAATATCTTTTAAAGTATAATTTATTTCTGTGATGCAAAGCTGTATTTTCAGCATCATCACTCCAGTATAAAGTGTCACATGATCTTCAGAAATCATTGTAATATGCTGATTTATTATTAGAATTATCAATGTTGTGCTGACAAATATTTTTTTGGAAACTGCGATGCTTTTTTCAGGATTCTTTGATGAATAAAAAGTTAAAAAGAACAGCATTTATTCAAAATATAAATCTTTTTCTATATATTGTATTTATTTATTTATTTATTTGTGTTAAGTATCTAAATACTTAAAATCAACTATCCAGAAATAATTACAAATAAACAGCAAATAATACATTGAATTAAACAGCATTTTGAAGAAGTATTGTCTTGTGAAACATAAAACTACATAATTTTTTTGTTTTAATTTTTACAGTGTAGTAAGTAGTAGTAAGTGAGGTTTATAGCTGGAGTTTCTATGTGTTTACACTGCAGTAAATATGTGTGTGTGTATGTTTGATAACTGTTACTAGGATCTTATGCAGTCTTGAGCAATGAGCATCTGAGACTGGAATATTATAAAGTCAGATGCTTTTCCCATTTCGTTGTCACACTTTTGAAACTTCATCACACACACACGCACACGCACACACACACACACACACGCACACACACT
>NW_015650016.1:71895-74204 GCF_001515625.1 Sinocyclocheilus rhinocerous | reverse complement strand
CTCGGGTTGACAGCGCTGTCCCCTGTGTGGCAGCAGATTGAGGTTGATTTGAGCATCATTAATGATTGTGTGAGCAGCTCACAGAGGACAGACGCATTCCTGAAGTTTCCATGACGTCAAGCGCTCCTGTCACGAGCTGTTCCTGGCTGGGAATGGTGAGACACGTGGGTGCTGTGAATGTGCCTTTACCAAAATAAGGCATGAGAAACGTCATTTGAGGCTGCTGAGTCCCGTATTGGTTGAACAGCAGGATTTGTTCATAGTTCCTGCCAATTTAAGGTTGTTTGACTGGCTGCTGTTCTTATGTAAGCAGTGTTTGTCAGTCTGCTTCTCCACTCAGAGCCTGTTTTTCTCCAGGCCTTTGGTTTCTGAATGCAGAAAGGATGATTTAGTGTTGATATGAGCAAAGATGGCCATTTAAAAAAAAAAAAGTAATTTTTTTTTTCACTCAGATGCATCAGTTATCAAACACACTTAAAGCATTAACCCTCTGGGCCTCTTAAAAAATACATTTTGAAATTTAAAAAATCATAGCTTCATCGGACACTTGTTGGCTTTTGTTGCATTAGCTACGTGAACATAGAAACAAAATCATGGACATGATTCAGGTCAAAACATCTAAAAAAAAAAAGTAACACTTGGTGCCAAAAATAGCTCATAAAAATGTAATAAATATTGCATAGTCTCATAAAATCCCCTCAAAATTCTAAGTAATCAAAAAATATTATTAAGGAAAAATATATTACATTGATTTAACTGAAGAAAAAAAAAAGTAAATTTCAAGGCTTCGGTCACTTTCGACCATGAGGCTCAGAGGGTTAAATAATCAATTATTGTTCACATGCATACATTAAAACAAATATGTATTCCTGAATCCATCAAACATTCAGAAGGCTTTAATATCTCTTCTCTCTTTCTCGTCTCTTGTGTTTGGATGCACCGCTCTACTGTTAGTTTAGACGAAGAGCTGACAGAGTAATGAGGAACCTCAAATCCTCATCTCATATGGAAATGCTGTTTATTTATCACAGTGACAAAAACACCGTGTGTCAATATTAGTTTGTTTGCGTATGCCGTGAAAGTCTTGAAGCGCTTGCCAAATCTTAAAGGGGACACTGTTTATTTATTCATTCATTTATCCCTGTTGTCTTATTATGTTGGCAAAGTGTATTTGTGCCATAAAGACAGGATTCCCACAGTCATGGCAAACATGAAAAAACAAACTAATGTGATTTCAAGGCCTAAAAAAAGTCATGGAAATGAATACATATTTAAAATCATGAACATTTGTGTAGTGAATTAGTTTTTTAGTTATGCTCTAAAATGCATTATATTGTTGATACAATATTTTAAGGCTTGAATTTATGTAATCTATTTCATTTAATGTATAATGTTAATTGTTAATGTTTAAATAAAATTTAAATAAAATAAATTTTAATAAATTTAAGCTTAATTAGACATCATTTAGTCGCCCAGAGTGAAGATTTAGTCGCATATGCGAGTGATTTACTTGCAATGTAGAGGGTTGGCTTGAGCGTACCCTCCCTGCCTATACTACGCCTCAAAAATATGAATAAAAAGTATGATACTACTAACCATTTTCTGCACCACTATTAAAGAGACCTGAATGATGTCATTTATGGTAAATGATATCACATATCAATGATTATGGGTGTCGAATGGTTAGTGTGACGGGGTTGAGTTCACACTGAGGGACATCACTTTAAAGTCTGTTTTTTATAAAATATCTTGCATTTTTTTTTAGAAAAATATTTTTCACAAAAAAAGAAACACAAATAAATGCTTACATTATTGCCAAAAATTATAGACACTTTGCAGATTTTGTTAATAATTTTCAGTACAAACTCGGTGCCTCAGGGACATGACAAAATGCTTGGTGTAAGATAGAAATAAAACATTATTTTATGATAAAAATTATTTACATACAAGAATTATTATTATTCATTTTAATGGGCATGCAAAAGTATTGTAAAAAGCTTTTAACACTTCATTTTAGTGAACCACCACCACTTTTACAAGAGGTCTAAGAGTACTCAAGAAAATATTATTTTCTATATATACATTATTATTTATTTTTCTTTCTTTTTATTTATCTATTTATTTTTTTTAATGGTTGTGATGGCAGAAATATGTGAGCCTGCAGCACAAAAGCAGTGTTAAGTCGCTGGGGTATATTTGTAGCAATAGCCAACAATACATTGTATGGATCAAAATTATACATTTTTCTTTTATGCCAAAAATCATTAGGATATTAAGTAAAGATCATGTTCCATGAAGATATTTTGTAA
>NW_015650016.1:62449-71740 GCF_001515625.1 Sinocyclocheilus rhinocerous | reverse complement strand
ACTCTCACACACACACACACTCACTCACTCTCACACACACACTCTCACACTCACACTCTCACACACTCTCTCACTCTCACACTCTCACACACACACACACACACACACACAATAGGGCAAAATGAACAAAATGTCAACTATTTTATCGCACATCTGTAATCTGAAAAATATTAAGATAGTATAAACATTAACATCATTATTTTCTGTAAAGCTGCTTTGATATGATGCATATTGCGAAAAGCACCATGCAAATAATTTTAATTTGACTCACACACACAACAATCACACCTTTTGTGACCCTGGAGCACAAAAGCAGTGTTAAGTCGCTGGGGTATATTTGTAGCAAAAGCCAAAAAAACATTGTATGGGTCACAATTATCGATTTTTCTTTTATGCCAAAAACCGTTAGGATATTAAGTAAAGATCGTGTTTCATGGAGATATTTTGTAAATTTCCTACCGTAAATATATCAAAACTTAATTTTTGATTAGTAATATGTTTTGCTAAGAACTTCATTTGGACAACTTTTTTCATTTGGATTTTCTCAATATTTAGATTTTTTTGCACCCTCAGATTCCAGATTTTCAAATAGTTGTATCTCGGCCAAATATCCTAACAAACCATACATCAATGGAAAGCTTATTTATTCAGCTTTCAGATGATGTATAAACCTACATTTCGAGAAATTGACCCTTATGACTGGTTTTGTGGTCCAGGGTCACAAATGGTTTTTGCATAAGTTCTACTGGATGATCCTAACCAGATGAACCTTGACTTTTTGATATTTGCAGTCCAGTTTCAATAAAAGCTCTTTTTGCTCTGATGAGGAAGTTTTGAGCTCTGAAACGTACAATATGTTTTCATTATTCATCAAGCTGTTTTATCTGACGAGATCAATGAATGTATGATTCCTAATGCCTGTGCTCTCTCTCTCTCTCTCTCTCTCTCTCTCTCTCTGTGTCTCTCTCTCTCTGTCTCTCTCTCTCTCTCTCTCTCTCTCTCTCTCTCTCTCTCTCTCTGTGTCTCTCTCTCTCTGTCTCTCTCTCTCTCTCTCTCTGCAGCTCTTGACGTCCGTGTCCCAGAATCCCCTGCGGTGGCTCTGTTCGGGTCGGACGCCGTCCTCAACTGCTCTTTCTTGGGCGTCTCAGAGTTTAATCTGTCTGATCTGAGTGTGTTCTGGCAGCTCTCGGACACCAAGCGTGCCGTTCACAGCTTCTGGCAGAGCCGCGATCAGCTGAGCGATCAGGAGGAGCGCTTCTCCAACCGCACCAGCCTGTTCCCAGATCAGCTTGTGTCCGGAAACGTCTCACTGCTGCTGAGGAGAGTGCGTGTGGCGGATGAGGGAAGCTACTCGTGTTTCGTCAGGGTTCAGACGTACGGCAGCGCAGCCATGCTGATGCAAGTCGCAGGTAACCAATCAGAGAGCTGCGCCTCAAATCACACAAATATTCTCTTCGTCAATCTCTGTTAAACTGTAATGTATTGCTATGAATTTCCAGCATCATTACTCCAGTCTTCAGTGTCACATGATCTTCAGAAATCATTCTAATATGCTGATTTGCTGCTCAAGAAACATTTCTGATTATTATCAATGTTGAAAACAGTTGTGCTGCACAATATTTTTGTGGAAACTGTGATGCATTTTATTTTTCAGGATTCACAGATGAACAGAAAGTTCAAAAGAACAGCATTTATTTGAAATAGAAATCTTTTGTAACATTACTGTGACTTTTGATCAGTTTAATGCGTCCTTGGTGAATAAAAGTATTAATTTCTTTTTCTTTTTTAAATCTTACGTATCTCAAACTTTTAATAGTAGTGCATCAGTTTCCACAAAAATATCAGCATATTAGAATGATTTCTGAAGATCATGTGACACTGAAGACTGCAGTAATGATGCTGAAAATACAGCTGCGCATCACAGAAATAAATTACAGTTTAACAGATATTCACATAGAAAACAGCTGTTTTAAATTGTAATAATATTTCACAATTTTTACTGTATTTTCGATCTAATAAATGCAGCCCTGTTGATCAGAAGGGACTTCTTTCAAACACACACAAACAAATCTTCTTTCAAAAACATGAAATAATAATAATAATAATAATTTAAAAGATCTGTCAGCAGCATTTACAGTCAAAAAATAATTTTGACATTTTCACTTATTTTATTTTTTCAAGGAAAAATCCCACTTACAGTAACTCACAGAGTTTCATATTTTGTTATAGCATGAATTATTCAGTAATAATGGGAATTGTTTTCTTTATGTTGTAATGCCTAAAAACCTAAATTAAATCTATTTAATTTAATAATCCTTATATAAAGTGGCCGTGTGTCTTCAGAAGTCTAGGATTAAACCGCTTGATTTTTATATGGATTATGTTTACTGACATTTTATGAAGTTATTGAAGCGTTGGCTCGAGCTAATTCTCTCAGATTTCATTTCAAAATATTATGGTAAAATATCAAAGAAATGCAATTACCTTGCCTATTCATTTATTTTATATCTTTCAAACATATTGGGAAAAAAAAACAATCCTGTCAGCTGTGGTTGTCAGAATAATTATTTAAAAAATACAATAAAAATGTAAACATATTTACAGAACAACCTGTAAATTTTACAGTATAAAACTGTAATTTACAAGCAGTATATCCTAATATACAGAAGAATATACAGAATATACAGAAAACACTTAAATAATGCAATACACTTTCATTAAACAACAGAAGATGTAACATAAAACCCAAATATGGTTTTACTTTTCAAGTTAACAGCAGAATAAGCACAGAACACTAATTAAATCAAATGTGCAAAAAAAATCAAAACAAAATAAATAAGACAAATCTAAAACTAGTTAACCTCACAAATTGGCTGGTCGTTTGCTGGTGTAATTCTGCTCTAAGTGCCTGATTGTTGCGTTTTTTTTTTAAATAAACCGAGGAACAAGTTATTTTCTGATGATCGACAATTTGCCACAAACGCTGTCAATAGAGCTTAAGCCGTATCGAACCCGAGCGGTGCTTTAATCTAGCAAATAGATTCTATATTCTCCTATAGAATACATATCATCTATATGAGACGGCAGTCCAATATTCATAACTGAGATATTATTGCTCGGAACGGATGCCGGATATCGAAGCACTGTTATTATGTTCTGTATATGTGCTTTATAGTAATCTGTGTTATTATGCGTTAGACTTCCGGAGATCGCAGGCTTGGTGTTTGATTGATGTTCAATGCTGGGGAAAGTTACTTTTAAAAGTAATGCGTTACAATGTTGCGTTACTCCATAAAAAATAACTCATTACGTTACTTAGTTACTTTTTATGGAAAGTAATGTGTTCTTACTTTACTAGTTACTTGAAAAAAGTAATCTGATTACGTAACTGGTGTTACTTGTAATACGTTACCCCCAACACTGTTGATGTTGTTGCACATCTTGAGGATTGGTCATAAAATGCTTCTGTGAAGGCCCAATAATGAGCACGATCATGTATATGCGATTCTCACGACGAGTCTGATCAATATCCAGTCGTATCGATTGCTAGTTAAGTGATATTAATGCTCCGCGGTGCACCACTCCTGTCTGCTTCTGTACGTCTAATGAAGATTAAACAAAAACTATCGTGTCATTTTCACTGTTCTACATTATAATGCTTAATATTTATTAGCAGGATTGTTTTGCGCTCACATTCAGTAAGAACTGCAGCGATTTCTTCTTGAGGAGATTTTCAGTCAGCGCTGCGGAAGTGTGTCATCTGTAATGGTTATATCCTCATATATGGTTTATGTGACACTTAAAGGACTAGTTCACCTAAAAATGATCATTCGGTCATCATTTACGTTACAAACCTGTATGACTTTGTTTCTCCTGAAAGAAGGATGTTTTGAAGGATGTTAGTAACTAAACAGTTTTGGTCACCATTGACTTACATTGTGTGGACAAAAAAAACAAAAAACAAACAAACGCTTTCTCAAACTATCTTTACGTTCCACAGAAGAAAGAAGGTCATATAAGTTTGCATGACATGAGAGTAAATGTCTTTTTACTGAAAATGCTAAAGCTTATTGATTTTGCTCACACAGGATATAAATACTTCCCAAAAAAAAAAATATATAAAAAAATAAATTTCTCATTATGCTGTGTTTATACAGTATCTTACTAAAATTGAACTTTGCCAAAATTATCCACAAATAATGCTTTTTACACTCAAAAACTGATGTGCATAAACTAATCAATGAGACCTGCGGTCAGTTAGTTCCAACAACAACAAAAACAATACAATACAATCTGTTCTAATTGACAGAAAACAAGTTGATTAAAAAGACTGAATCTAATATTTGGTGATAATATAGCATGATGAAAGATTGCTAAGCATTCATTCATTCATTCGTGCTGCAATACATGCAACATTTAAAATAGTTTGTTCAGACAGTAGTTAGGGCAATATTGATGGTCTACCATTTTCCCCTCAAATTATGGATAAAATACCCCAAATTGTGGATAAAATGTAAAAATATTTGTTGTTGCTGTTTAATTAACATTAAGAAAGTGCTGTCACTTTAAGACACTAAGTACGTTCAGCCGGCTATGTCTGCTACAGGATACTTACCAAGCCGGGCATTTTGACATACTTTTTGTGTGAATTTGTTCATTTAAACACAGTACTTCAGAGAGAGCTTAATATTTGCGTGTGTTCTGAGACGCAGGTTCATGCGCTTCGGATGAGCACACGCACAAATCTTCTCACTGCGCGGTCAAGCTCGCGTCCTCTGGCTCTTAAATGTTTAAACTGGCAAAGCTTAAATGAGTTTAGCTTAAACACAGATATCAACGTGTGCTGTTCAGGTCTCACCTGTGCCCGCGCGCTATCAGTGATGACGGAATAAATGCTCATATTCCAGCATACAGATGCGTTGTCAGATTTAAGTTGAACCGCGGTCCTAGCGCGTGCAGAACCGTGTGTGGAGAACCGTACGGTTCGATTTTTGTATATATATTATTATTATATATTAGGCATAATTAATATCATGCTTTATATATACTTTAATTTGCACTTATTTTGAAGAGGGACAGCAAGATTTGTATAATATCTGATTAATCACTGAAATAATTTCAGTTCAGTTGTTAGTTTAATCTCTGGAGTCTGTTTCTTCTGTCCGGTCTTGAGTTGATCTGTGGGTCGTCAAACAGACAGCAGCTAGAGGTTAAAGTCTTCTTGGCATCGGTTCCTTCACAGCCGTCTGATTGCTTCTTCTCCCATCGTCCCGGCGCACTACTTTAGTGTTTGCTGAGTTGTGATTGGCTGTGGGAATAAGACGGTCTCCGGCGCGCTGGTTTCTTCATCTGCCGGCGCAGTGCTCACCCCAACACAAACACTTTACGAGCTGCCGGTTTCCCAGAAGCATCCCCGTGTCTGCAGATGATTTCCGTCTGATCTTGAGCCATGTGTGTTTTATGCTGAGCTCCTAGAATGTAATTAACAATTTAATGGGAATCATGTCGAGCCGGTCCCCAGGTGAACGCAGCGGTAGATCGCTCTGCTTCTTGCCCTCACTCGCTTCAGCTGCTTTATCTGCAAACTCTCCGTTCTGACACTGAAACAGGCCCTTCACGTGGTTTCTGCGAATCTGATGAGTTTTCATTCAGCCCATCTGCTGCTTTTGTTCAGGCCCACACATTATCACAGTTTATTGGCTATAGTTTAGAGAATGGTAAATAATGACAAGAACTCAGAGTTAAACTGTGTCAGAACAAATTCATCTGGATGATGTCAGATAACACTGAAGCAAGGTCAAAGTGTCTGAATAATTTTTGGTCCCAATTTTTTTTTAATCAATTGTACTGGTTGTCCACTGTATGAATAATTTTTGGGTTTAATATGTCACAGTTTACTTTATTTTGCTCTCCTCACTGACATAAATGAACTATAGTGTCATTAAATAATATTTAATTATATTTGAATAAAATATATTGAACAGTCAATGTACAAGAGGACCCTCAAAATGCACTTGAAGATGTCCCTATTCAAGAGCATTGTGTTTTACTTGTCTTTCAACAGAGAAACAAACCTTTCTGAATGGCTCTCAATCATGTCATTCAGCTCTATAGGCCCATTGTGCCGTCTAGTGTACTACACACACTCGCGACATCTCCACGATCGCTGGTGTTAGCGAGGCAGAGTGACGCGCCCTCAATAAATGATAACATTCTTATCTTTCATGCTAAAAAAAGAGTGACCTGAGAAACATGGAGGAATGCAAACATATGAGATGAGTTAAGATGAGGACGAACTCAGAGTCTGGTGCGTTTTTTAGTCGGCTGGTGTTTTTGCATTGATTTCAGATGGATTTATTAATTTGTTATGAAAATAATCTTTGGTTTGTGTCCATCAAGTTACAAATAAAGAGAGAAAATAATCGAATTGAATGAAGCATGTTTTATTTGTATATATAAAATTAAATTATTATATACTTAAATAAATTATTATATTATTTGTGAAATAATGATATATATTAATACAATCAAATCCCATATATATATATATATATATATATATATTTTTTTTTTACACTATTGTAGTTTTTATTAGTATTTTGAAGTAGATTTATTTTTATATTTTCAGTTTTAATTTCCGTTTTTGCTTAATTTTTAGTCATTTTGTTGTGTACTTTTGTCATTTTTATTTTATTTATTTTTTATTTATTCATGTTTGTTTTATATTACTTTTAACGTTTAATTTATTTTTATTTTAGTTTCACTTTTAGTTTAGTTTTAGTTGTTCATTTATTTCCAGTTAGTAGTTTTAGTGCATCAACGTAAACTTTTATTTTATTTTATTTTATTTTATTTTATTTTATTTTTAATTAATTAATTAATTAATTACTTAATTAATTTTTTTATTTTTTTGTTTTGTTTTGTTTGAAATGGTTTTAATAACAATAACAACCCTGCTCTAGACCACCGGTCGGGAGTTTGCAGGTATGTGTTACAAACACTAACTAGTCCTCTTTCTACTAACACACTAACTACTCTCTCTCTCTCGGTCCATCAAACGTAAAGTCTCTGACCAGAACTGTAATTTATATGCAAATGTCAAAAGGCTAAAAAGGTCTCTTAAGCCATAAAACCCCAAAGATCATGCATGATCCTACGCAGACGCTACACTATTTTAGCATTTTTAAAACTTTTTTAAATATATATATTTTTTTATTTAATTTAATTTATTTTATTTTAAGTATCAATGTTTTAATGGTTTTAATTTTAGCTGTAGTTATTTTAGTGCATCAAGTTAAACTAAAAAAAAAAGAGAAATGTTGATACAACTTGTTGCTGAAATAAAAAGTTTTTTTAAATAGATGTTTATATTTTTTATTTCAGTTAATGTTTATTTTATTTCAAGTACAAACATTTATTTATTGATTGATTGATTGATTGTTTTAATTAACTATAATGACCCTGGACCCAACCAAAGGAATATTTTCACAACTTTTTTTTTTTTTCTTTTTCTGTTGACCTAAACATGACAATTGTGTGTCACAACTTTTGCTGTAAAACACAGAAGGCATTATTTAGTAGACTGTTCTTTTCCATTGGGCAAAAGTCATTAACTTTCACTCATCCTCACACAATCTTATCGTAGGGCTTTGACTGTTGCGATACCTAAAGTTCCTCACTGTGAAAAAGAGCAGCTTGAACATTCTGCTAAATATCTAAAAAGCTTAAAGGCAAAAGCTCATATGGGTCAAATGGTCATTTCTGGGTGCACTTTCCCTTTAAAATCCTCAATATTTTTACAATTGCTCCAGATGAATCGGAAGTCAATTAAAATCTCCGCTGCGATGGCTTCCCTCATCTATTTCTCATTGCTGCTCGCTGCCAAACCCAAACGGGGAGGAAATAATAAATTGCTCGACTATGGTCCAATAGTTTTCTCCCGTTGTTAAATGAGAAAGTGGATGATGATTTCACAGATTGCTTCTTTGAAATGGCCGTATGTGGATCATCCTGACTTCCAGCAAGCATCAGAATCCATGTGCGAGCCGAGGGATCTTGTTTGATATGAAAATGCATTTGCATTTGTTTACAGCAGCTGCTGTATGCTCAACAACTTTGGTAATTAATATTGACCTAGCCGAGCTCCGTGCGGTTCGCTTGCTTGTTTTTCTCCAGCAAACAAGCGTGCAACCAGGATTCACTTTGAAACAAAACGCGCCGCATTTAGGACTCGTCAGAAATAAATAGTAAATATTTATTGCAAAACCTGAAGAGTGTTAAAAGCTTCTGATCTGTTCAAATCTAAGCTTCGTGAAAAAAAAAAACATCCATGAAGTTATTGAATAGGAGACAAGTCTTTTGTATCTCAACAGGAGCTCAGAACGTCCTTCTAAGTGAGACGTTTAGGCCTTTCTTTCACTGAAGAGAGGAAAATCCGTTTAGTATTCAAAAGAGAGTTTTCTGGGAGAGGACGGGACTCTAACAAGCCCGTTAAAATGTCACACTTCTCTCCAAATTCCCAGTGAAAAATTACAAAGTAGTGCAGACGTGCCCCGAAATGAATGAGAGAGGCAGAGAGAAAGAGGAGTGGAAGAAGACGTCCGTCAGGCCGTCTGTGAAAGGTTCAGAAAGAGAAAATGAAGTGCATATATATTAACTAGAAATGTGTGTGAATCCTGAGATGATCTGAGCTCTGCACAAACCCACCGTTACGTAAGGATGCTTCTCAGTTAATCTGCAGCTATTGACCTTGAGCTGGTGTAAGAAAGAGCTGCAAACACTGAGAGAAAACAAGCACACTTACAGATGGAGAGAGCAAACGATGAGCAGACCTCTGACTCCAGCGGCAGGAGCTAATGAGTTAACTTCCCTGTTTTTCTGCCTGTTTCAGAACGTGGAGGATTTCTCGCTTTCTTTCAAACAGCTGGTGTCTCTGTCAGTACAATGGCCTCGCTTTAAAAGTCCTTCCACATGTCAGCAGCTCAGAGAACGGCAGGTGTGTGTGTGTGTGTGTGTCTTGCATAACATAGAGAGGAATCATCGCTGTCCATCTCTCTTTGCTGCCACAGCATTCTGGGTAAAACCTGTGAGGAAAATACAGAAGGAGACAGAGGCAGAGAGAAAGGCGTGAGCGGTCAATAGACTGCCGGAGTGAGTTGGGAGGGAGCGGCGCAGAAACTCGGATGCTTTGAAATGTAGCCATGGTGATTTTGCAGTGAATAATGTAGCCATGGTGATTTTGCAGTGAATAATGTAGCCATGGTGATTTTGCAGTGAATAATGTAGCCATGG
>NW_015650016.1:51568-62406 GCF_001515625.1 Sinocyclocheilus rhinocerous | reverse complement strand
GTGGCCAACGAGGAGGGTCTGTTCAGCGTGAAGAGCGTCCTGACGGTGATCCTGGAGCCCAGCAGCACTTACAGCTGCAGACTGAGCCAGCCGCTGCTGGGAGAAGAAGCACAGGCGTCTGTCACCATCAGCGGTGAGTGCTGAGAACACTCCTGAGACAGCACCACTCACATACTGCTACTGTTGTCAGTCACTATACATTTTTACATTTTCTGTTTTCATTATAATTTTAGTAAAGTAAAACTAAAGTAAAGTAAAGTCATTTTTGGTGCATTTATTTTTAGTAGATAGATAGATAGTTTTTATTAATTTTTATTTCATTTTTGTTATTTTAGTACATTTTATTCAAGTTAAACTAAACTATGTAGCCATGGTGATTTTGCAGTGAATAATGTAGCCATGGCGATGTTGCCGTGGCAACTGTCTAGCATCGATGAACTGGTGCTGATGTCGCAACAGAAATGGTTATGGGATGTTGCAGCAAAAATCTTCGTCTTATTCCGCGGTGTAGTTTAACATGAGGGTGAACACACACGTATTTTAAATGCACTGAAAAAAAAAAAACTGGTGTAGGACTTTGAAACAATTTTTCACTCAGAAATTGATAGTAAATGTAACAAATAATTACAAAGAAACGGCAAGTAACACTGAATTAAACAAGACATTCTGACAATTATTTGTTGTATTTTTTAAAATACTAAAATGTTTCATTTATTTATAAAATATTATTGATAAATAATGTATGTAAAATTTAAATATATAATTATAATAGTACATAATTATATATTATTGAGATTTTCAGTGATTTTCAATGGATTTACTTTGAATTTTCACTCAGAAATTGCTAGTAAATTCCACTTGTATTTCATTTGTAAAGCATACTCCAGTTATCTTTGTATTACTTGCAACTAAAAAAAAAACAAAAAACATTTTTTACAGCATGTTAAAACCAATATGTAAACCAAATGTCCATAAAAAACTTTTACGGATAAATGTTTTGTTCAGTGCAAAGATGTGCATAACAAATATGCATAATGCACAATAAATTAATAATATGATCATGTAGCATCTTAATTTTTTTAATCTAAAGCATCCTCCTCAGTGGCTGCAACTTCATTTTCATTTCTACACTACAATTATTCTACAAATATTTTGTGCATTTTACAACTTCAAAATGTTATGCTTAATTTAATGTGCTACTCGATGTTTCTTTGTAAATATTTGTGAAATGTATTAGAAATTTTTGAGAGAATTTTTAAAATCTTTTTTTGTATTTTGATTTAATTTCACTGAAAGTGACAGTTTTATTCTCTTGAACACGTGGGATGGAAACTCTGCTTTATTTACAAACAGTTTTTTCCCCCCCGTATTGACATTTTTTTTGCATACATTAGATTTGCAATTTATATTGTCATATTTTTTAGCACAAGCATGCCTTCTGTCTTTATTCATGCCTCACTCACAAAACTATGCAAGTTTGCTAGCAGGCAATAAACAGAATTTTATTAAATACTACTTTTGTCATGTTTAAGTGTTCTTGTCAGTAGTTGTGATGAAATGATGGAGAGCATTATTACTGCACTTACATCAAGACGCTCATTTATAATCTTAAAGAACCGATTCAGGATCTCAAGCAGGATCTCATCTGACTTTATGGTGAAAGTGCATGTACATTGCATTAAGCACTGCATGTGTGTGTGTGTGTGTGTTTGCATTGTTTTACATAAATCGTTTAGTGAATCGAGTGCTAAAACGAACTAAAGCGAACGCATTTCGTTGGTGGTGAATTTCCCCCTCAGCGTCAGCCTTTTCATAATCTCCTTCATTCTGTTTTCTTTCCTATCTTTCTCCTCCCACTGTTGTTCATCTCTTTCAATCTATATTTTACCTCCTCACACACTAAACACATGGCTCATATTTATATATGTATGCTCTACTTAATAGTGGAAGGATTACATCACTGTGTTTCTCTCTGCTTTATCATCTGGTCCTCCACTTGTGCCATCAAATGTTGCCTTCTAAAATGCTACCTGACAGAGCCAGGCGGAGCTCACAGTAGCCTAAAGATTCAAGTAAGCAACAGAAAGAAAATGAGAGAGTGAAACAGAGAGGCGGACAAAGCAAGATAGAATGATAGCGGCAAGAATGAAACCCTTTATTAGTCCTTGTCTCCTCCTCTTCCTCACCGGTCTAATTTGAATGTAATTAGCACATGCATTGGTAGGAGAAACAGCAATCTAAATGAGAGTGTTGCTCAATCTTGCTTCTTGATGGAGCCTGTATTCATTACTGTCGCAGACGCAAACAACACTTTTCACAGTGAACACCAGCCTGATTGGCCTGGTCACGAGATCATGCTACTAAACAGCCCAAACACACAGAGACACACAGGCTAGTTCAACACCAAAAAACCTTATGCCAACGCTGGATCTGTGTGTTCAGCCTGGCGGTTTTAGTGTACAAAAATATTGGGCAGCGCAACTGTTTTCAACATTGATAATAATCAGAAATGTTTCTTGAGCAGCAAATCAGCATATTAGAACGATTTCTGAAGATCATGTGACACTGAAGACTGGAGTAATGATGCTGAAAATACAGCTGCGCATCACAGAAATAAATTACAGTTTAACAGGTACTCACATAGAAAACAGCTATTTTGAATTGTAATAATGTTTCACAATATTACTCTTTTTTTTACTGTATTTTGATCAAATAAATGCAGAAGAGACTTAGTGGTGAGCAGAAGAGACTCAAATTTTTATATTATATAAAATAAATAGTTTTAAATTGTAATTTTTCTATTTGATTAATATTTGCAAAGCTTCATGAGATGATCCGAGTTCATTTCCAGATAAAAGATCTTACTCACACTAGTACACTAGAACTCACACTAGTACACTGTACTCTACTCTAGCATACACTAGGACTCTAGTACTCACACTAACACTCTAGAACTCACTCTAGTTCCTAACCCTGACTTGGCAACACTGACTCTAGTACTCACACTAACGCTCTAAAACTTGCTCTAGTACTCTAGAATTCGCACTAGTACTCCATTACTCACACGAGTACTCTAGTACTCACACATGTACACTAGAACTCACATGAGTACTCCAGTACCCACACTAGTACACTGGTACTGTAGTACACTAGTACTCACATGAGTAGTCTAGAACTCTAGTACTCACACTAACGCTCTAGAACCCACTCTAGTACTCTAGAATTCACTCTAGTACTCTAGAATTTGCACTAGTACTCCGTTACTCACACGAGTACTCTAGTACTCACACATGTACACTAGAACTCACATGAGTACTCCAGTACCCACACTAGTACACTGGTACTGTAGTACACTAGCACTCACATGAGTAGTCTAGAACTCTAGTACTCACACTAATGCTCTAGAACCCACTCTAGTACTCTAGAATTCACACTAGTACTCTAGAACTTGCACTAGTACTCCATTACTCACACACGTACTCTAGTACTCACACATGTACACTAGAACTCACACGAGTACTCCAGTACCCACATTAGTACACTAAAGCTCACACTAGTAATCTAGAACTCCTAGTACTCACTAATGATCTAGAACTCACTCTAGTACTCTAGAATGCACAATAGTACTCTAGAACTCGCACTAGTGCTCCATTACTCACACGAGCACTCCAGTGCCCACACTAGTACACTAAAGCTCACACTACTAATCTAGAACTCTAGTACTTACACTAACACTCTAGAACTCACTCTAGTACTCTAGAATTCACACTAGTACTCTATAACTTGCACTAGTACTCCATTACTCACACGAGTACTCTAGAACTCACAAATGTACACTAAAACGAACACAAGTACTCCAGTACCCACACTAGTACACAAAAGCTCACACTAGTAATCTAGAACTCTAGTACTCACACTAACACTCTAGAACTCACTCTAGTACTCTAGAATTCACAATAGTACTCTAGAACTCGCACTAGTACTCCATTACTCACACGAGTAATCTAGTACTCACACATGTACACTAGAACTCGCACGAGTACACCAGAACTCTAGTACTCTTCAGCTGTGAGATGTCTTTTTTCACCACTTTGTGAGTGGAGCGTGTAATAACATAACAAACGAGAGTGCCAAAACATGTCGTACCTCTCATTAGTTTGGCAGTTTGGCTGCTAATGGGACACGTGTCATTGGAAAAGGTGAGCGGCAAGTCTATAATTGTAACTGATCAATTGTTCGTTAAGCAGTCGCTCTCATTCAAGGACAGAGCGGCGGTCGTCATTTCTTTCATTATGCTTCTTCTTTTTCTGAAAACGTGCTTTTACTTGGGCTGTGATTGTTTCCTATCAGAGAAATATAAAAAATATGTTATTGTCATATATCACTTGCTTTTTTGTGAACATCGGTTAAGTCTCTCTGTGTGTGTGCGCCTGTCTATGTGTGCGTTGTGATGCTTTCTGTTAAATCCTGTTTGGAGTTTGCTTTCCTGCACCCTATCATCATCCTCAGCACAGCGATATAAAATCATATTAGTTTCAGCATTTTTAGGGAACACTAAACAGAGAATAGCCTCCTAAAATACCTGATCTATACGCTCTGAAAGCTTCCTGTTCATTTCTTTACATCCTGTTCTTCCCTGCGACACAGACACTAATGACTGCAGCTTCCGTAAACTGCTTTTGTTCTGGCCTGTGAAGAGCTCTACATCAATGTCTGCTTGTGCGACACAACATTGTGTTTGTGCTTAATGTAGTTTCAATTAGATGCCTGGAAATGAAGTTGCTCTGAGATTAACCAGCTCTTTCAGTTTACTCCAGAGGCCAGAAGCTGATAGGAAAGTGTGAAATAACACTTATATGGCCACCATGGTATCAACCTCAAATATTATATAATTATATATAATATTAAAATGATATTAAATATATTTTTTCAGCTTTTCCATCACTGGAATAAATAATATTTTAAAATATATTAAAATAGAGAAAATGTAATAATATTTCACAATATTACCGTTTTTACTGTATATACATATATGAAATATTAAATTGGGTGAAACATTAAAATTTACATTTTCCCCTTTCTTTCATTCATTCATTCATTCATCCATTTATATATACAAAATATAACATAAATAAAAGTTCTAATATTATTTTATAATTAATATTATTTTTATATATTTTAGAGAATAATATGATTCCTTATGTAGTGTTTATTATGCGGAACTATGTAACTATCTAGACTCCTAAGCAAATGTAGATTTATAACAGCACCCAATAATTCACAATCTGCTTTCTACACTGTGTGAGAGTTGGAGAAGCTCCAGAGAGCAGCAGAACGGCATCAGTGAACTGATCGCTGAGGTCATTGTAGCTCAACGCAGCATGCACGATAATCCCGCTGAACTTTCCACTGTTGTGTCACTGTCTATCATAAGTATGAAATACAGAAAGAAGGGACACTTTGAAGTTGACCCAAATGTGTTTGAAATCTGGAGCTCTTAGGCTCTGCTTTAATCCCTTAAATGGTGTGTTCTGTTCTTTAATCTGACTCCAGGCTGCTGTATTTAACACTGGTCAGGCACACACTCAACATTAAGCTGTCTGATGGGCTGCACATTAAGTGTGGGTGATTTCTGACCCCTCCGGTCACAAGAAAACGCCTCTAGTCCATCTAACCCCTCTTGACTGTTTCACCCTATCGCACCACTTATGGTCTGTATCGTATTAACAGTGTGTTTAATCTCCAGCACCCTCCACACTCTCCACATGTGCCTTCTGCTAATTGTATAAACAAATTCTGACTCTGACTCGTTGATCAATGCTGTTTGAGTGAATTCACAGTTGACACTCGATTCTGACATTCACACATCACAGTTATGACACTTTATGCCGGTCAGCAAAGAGTCACAGCATTTAACAGCATTACTGACTCTCATTTCCCCACTGGAAATAAATACATGCATGCATGCAGTACATACTAATAAATATAATAATACATATGTAGACTTTTTGTGTGCTGTGTGTAATGTCTACACCGAACACAATAGAAAAATAACTGTTTTCAAACAGGTTCTTACAAACACTGGGATAGGAGAAAGTTTTTTTTTTTTTAAATCACAGGTTTGGCATTGCATTTTGAATCTTTTTTTATTTTTATTTTTTTACCTTTCTATCCATTTATTGCACTTGTTTATTTACATGATTTTTAGTATTTATCATTTAAATATTTCCATATTTATTGTGCCCAGTTAAACAGCTGTTGCTAGTAATCACACGAGTACACTAGTACTTACACTGGTACTCCTATTAGTACACTAGTTTTCACGCAAGTACACTAGTACTCACACTGGTACTCACACTAGTACTCTAATGCTCACACTAGTTCACCGGAATGCACGATAGTGCTCACACAATTACACTAGTACTCACACTAGCACTGTAGTACTCACACTAGTGCTCACACAATTATACTAGTACTCACACTAGCACTGTAGTACTCACACTAGTGCTCACACAATTACACTAATACTCACACTAGTTCACTGGAATGCATGATAGTGCTCACACAATTACACTAGTACTCACACTAGCACTGTAGTACTCACACTAGTGCTCACACAATTACACTAGTACTCACACTAGCACTGTAGGACTCACACTAGTGCTCACACAATTACACTAATACTCACATTAGCACTGTAGTATTCACACTAGTGCTCACACAATTACACTAATACTCACACTAGTTCACTGGAATGCATGATAGTGCTCACACAATTACACTAATATTCACACTAGCACTGTAGTATTCACACTAGTGCTCACACAATTAAACTAATACTCACAATAGTTCACTGGAATGCACAATAGTGCTCACACAATTACACTAGTACTCACACTAGCACTGTAGTACTCACACTAGTGCTCACACAATTACACTAGTACTCACACTAGCACTGTAGTACTCACTATTATTCTAGTACTCATACAAGTACACAAGTGCTCTAATACTCACACTAGAACACTAGTACTCACACTTATGCATTTTTTCTTCTGTGGTAAATGTGTCTTGTTTTAAGGATGTTCAGATATTTTTTTTCCTGGAAAACACAAGAAAAAATATGCAAAAAAGGTTTACAGTGTCTAATACAAAATTGGTGGATTTATTTCTAAAGTTTGATGTGCTAGTCCGTACTTTTTACTTGTAAACCGGTAACAACTTCCTATCTGTGTTTTATAAATATTTTTCAAGCCCATCTCATCTCATGGCCGTAGCATATCGTCTCTGTGTTGTGGTTCGTATCCTGTAATGATTTGATGATCCATCTCTGTTTACTCGTGAGCCGCTCTCATCTGGCTCGTGTGAGCAGGAAATGTGTTGCATCACTCTTTTACAGCGAGGCAGGCGCTGCAATCCCAGATCTGCTCGCTGTCGAGGGTGTTTTGTAAAGCCATTAAAGATTCACATCTGCTCCCTTCACGCGCTCATCTCACAGACTATCTGCTGCTGTAGTAAACACACACAGAGAGAGATCAGCTGCAAAAACGCTGTCTGTATGGAGGACCAGGTGTAGAAAAAGTAAAATAAAATACACACACATAAATGATTCAGTGAGGCAAATATATTTTATTTTTTATACAATTTATGAGTAATAATTATTATTTTTTTTTTATTATTTTTTGGTTCTCCGTACTCTTCACGTAAACAGTGCTGGCATTTTCATTCTGTACTCTAAATTCTGTAAAAAAAAATGCAATGAAAAGTAATGCATAGACGCTGTGCTGCTGATCAGACTCGTTTCTTCTGTTTGTGTCTTTGCAGCAGCCGCTCCGCGTTGGTTTTCGTGGCTCTAGGGATGAACTGAACACACCAGTCCTTATTATGGGTGACTTAGTGTTCAGTCTAATACTGTTTTTAAGCCAGAGTCCATAAATACTGCAGCAGGGTCACCGGCGTGCCAGAAAGTTCGAACATCTCAGAGTCCAAAAGCTAATTTGTGAATGTGAAACATGGCTGCAGACGAGCCGAAGCGCCATAAGTGTCAGAATCTGTTCGTTTGTGCTGCAACCACTAAAAATGTGCTGCTTGCAGAAGAGTGGATTGTTAAATAAGTAAATGAGTATATAAATAAATAAAGTGCTGTTTGTCTTGATCTGAGCTAGTTACAGATGGAGGTCTGGAGGGGAAGGTGGTGATGTTGGCCATTAGGTTTAATTGATGGTTTGGGGAACGAGAGAGAGAGAAGAGAATGAATGGAAATCAAGGCCTTCAGCTTCACTGCTGTACAGAATAAACCAGACTCATCTGCATTTCAGCTCTGCTCACAAATGACCAAACACAAGTGGAAGAGTCCTTGAAAAAATCAAGTGTTTTTCTTAAGATGATTTGTGTTGAAGCTCAAACTCTCTCTGCTTTCACTCCCACGCGCTCCTCTTTTACATATTTCAATCTTCAAGGTTTATGGGCTAAAACTGATCTCTTATTTCTGTGTGAAGCGGTCCGATGCGATCCGAGCGTTTGACCGTATCATGTGCTGTGGTGGAGGAGCTCATTATTACTGCTTTAATTACATTGTGTAACAGTAATCGCTCAACTGCCTTCAAAACACTAGTAAAACCGCTTATTTTTTACTGTTATGATGAACTTATTGTGTGCCAAACGCACTCAGTAAATAAAAAAAATACAAACTGATGAATTTTACTGATAAAAGGCTGTAAAAATGATACGGTTAAACCTGTTAATTTCCATACTCTATATGCTGAAAAACTGTAATAAATCCAGTGGGATAAAACAGTAAAATACTGTTAAATCTACAGTTTCTGGAAGTGAAAAAGTCATCTGGTGTTTTGTGTTTGTGTAAATGACACTGTGCACTGTTTAAAAAATAAAATAAATAAATACATACATACACACATATATAAATAAATCAGTGAAAAAAAAATCACTGTAAATTATAAGATTACTTTTTCCTTTTCGCTTCCAAAAACTGTATTGTACAGTATTTCACTGTAAAAATTTCATGAAATGTCCCGTTCAATTTATTATTTATTTATTTATTTATTTTACCGTTTTTGGGAATGTAGCGTCTGGACCAATCAAACACACAATTTAAGTGTTTATGTAGTTAATAAAGTCTTACTTGTATCACACTTGATGTTGTTCATTGTTTGCTCATAACTGGAGTCCCTTAATCATGCAGATTTATGCTACAAGCTCTGTGTAGAGTTGTACAGTAAGAAAGTTATTTCCCTTAACCAGGAAATTAACGTTCTTAGAATTGACAGACAGCTGACCCTGAGAGGTCAAGTAAATATCTACAGCGGATCTAAATATTTATAATTAATTATAACTAGTTATGATTAAGTATTCATATTTCCTTATGAGCTGATTCGCTACAGAACTTACAGTTAACCAATTAAAAGTCTTGTACTGTAGCATTTTTACAGTCTTTTACCATTAAACATTTTTTACAGTGTGCATTTTCTACACTATAGTTTTGTATTTATTTCAAAATATGCATATATTAATATACAAACATCACTCTTAATATCTATAAATATTAAAAATAAGAAAGAAATATTCATATAAAATACAATCATATGTGATGTGTTCTGGGAATGTCCTTTTTTAAATCAGAAATTCAGGGTAATTCATAGTTTTTACTTACAAAAATCATAAATGTGGCAGTATATCACAGTACAGTTATATATAATGCTATGGTAAGTAATTTACAATTTTACTAGAACATTTTAGCATGTTTTTTTCTGTAAAATTTTGTATTAATGTTATTAAAATGATAAAATTAATATTAATACATGTATTATCATTATTATTAAAATATTTATATAAACATAAAAAATAAATATAAAATATTTTGTATTGCAATTAATATTATTAATATTAATGAACAATATAAATAAATAAATGTTTAAATGAAATTCAGATTTAAGAATAAAAGAGTCTAGATTAAATGATGAGAAGCTACAAGCGCTGAAGTTTCATAGCAGCTTCCTGAGCAGGACGAGTGTGCTTTATTGATTGAATTATGTCATGGATAATCAATAATCTGTCTTCCTCGGAGACTGTGTGTTTGTAGAGCAGAAGAGCTGCTGCTGTGTTTGCATTGGTTTCTCGTTCTCTTCAGATCGATGTCCTCTGTTAGTGTGATTGATCAGACTCATTTTCTACAAAGCAGATGCGGAATCAAATTTTAAAAAAAATTTCATATTCACAATATGAATACTAATATACTGTATTACCATCTAATATGTGAGTGAATCTCATTTGAGCCATATGTATAAAAATAAAAAATAAAAATGATGTGTTGCATAGAAAATGAAGCCTGAAGATTTTCTCTGCACTGTGAAATTAGTTTAGTGTCCATTAAGCAGTTAATTTTCCTCAGCAGTTCTCATTACTATAATGCAAAAAACTATAATGATATTTGAACTGTAAATTATTTGTACATAATAGCGGTATTTGCTGTACTGCCCGTAATTTATGCTGATTTTAATTAAAAACAGTTGTGTTTGTGCAGGATGATTTTCATTACTGTATTACAGCAATGAGAAATTAATGAGAAGCATCAAGAAAAATCATCATTTAGAATAATTGTAATTACAAACAAACTCAAAAGTAAAGCATCTGGATGCATTGCAGTAATGAGAATTAGAGCAGAGTGTGTTTGGTGTGCATTGAAAGTAATTTCCTAAAAATCTGATACAGTTTATTTATGTGAAATATAATATATAGCAATATTATATAATAATAATAATAATAATAATAATAACAATAATATATATGTATGTATGTATGTATGTATATATATATATATATAT